>NC_056728.1:680363490-680609364 GCF_019279795.1 Protopterus annectens
GGCAAGGATTACCCCTCATCCAGCCTTGTACAGCCATCTTGCACAGCCAAACACTACACACCCATGGAGCAATGCATACCTACATGCCAGTACTGGGACCCTGTGTCTGCATGTGGGTTGTGATGGTCCCAACCACAGTCACTCCCAGTATAAACCTCATTGGCATGCCAACAGTTGTCAAGCACTTTCACATGCCCTAGCCCATAGAACCTCCAGATATCCCCTGTGGTGTATGTGGTCCTGTGCACTACTGCAATGTGGCACACTAAGTAGTTACATTTCGTATTTGTGGTCTTGGAAAAGGTGTCAATGCATGTCCATTAGAGGGTGACAATGGCATCCGTTCACATGGACTGACATGTGTGCCACACCTAATGTATGTCTACTATATCTGTTGCAGATGGCACTCACTCACCTACACACATGTTCTTACAGCACAGCAACATGTCGCCTTTGTGGCACATGTAGTAATGTCATGCACATGTAATACTAATGAGTAGTCAGGGGTTTGCCCCTGTACTATTCAGCGTGTGGCAGATGATGCTTATGGTTAAGCCTCCAAGCCCTTCCCTGGTGTACATTGCCTGTCCCATCCACACACTCTCTGGTGGATGTGAAGGTGTACACCTGCAAAGCAGCAGCATGTGTATTGTAAGAGATGGAAATGGTCAGGTGATGGCCTCTGCACCTATTGCAGTCCTCCTCTAGCTGATTGCATGTGGTACAGCTTTGATGGTGTTCCCATAGCCATCTGCATGATAAACACAGTACACTATCTAGGGAAACATGTTATTATCTGGCCATGACAGTCACTGTGGGTGCTACCTGGATGTGGTGTTCCGACACAGCATCACAGATGATATCTGGATGTACCTCCATCATTTTCCACAGTGGGAAATAGCCTAAAGACAAGAGGGTGATGTGCCACACATGACTACAGCATGTAAGAGTAGCTATGCTGCATTGAGACTACTGCCTGTTTAACATGTGTGTGGTAATGGCTATTCTGCATGTTATAATACAGACATGACAGTACTCTGTTCATGAGGGACCCCCATCTGTAGGGCCATCTGTGAACTGGTCAGGATGTGCAACTATTTGTTTCCTGTGTTACAGACTGAACACACATCTGTGCACAGCAGAAGCATGGTGTGAGGATTGTAGACAGTACATGATGATAGGGATGTGTTACTGCCATCGCATCCCTGACTGGACATGTGTCACATGAGACAGTGGTATGACTGACACTGTGTGGGATTCCCAGTGACAAGCCAATGATGGGCAACTGTTCATAGCTGCGGTCACACGTCTACTACACATTGTACAGTTGGCATGTGGTATATATGCATGTGTTATGCTCCCTCTGCAAATGTATACCATCTGTTGTGCTGAATTGCTGGTGATATCTATGCATACTGTCTTAGGTAATCCTGTATGCTGTTGTCTATCACTAAGCCATATGTGGGTTTAAAACACAACACCATAGGCTGAATAAGTTGGGAGGTCCGGGCAGAACCTCCTGTCCCACCTCAACTGACCATGGCACCTACATGACTAGCACATCTGAGACCCAGCCATAGACATCAACCTCTGTTGGCTCTGCACCACCTTCTGGTGGTACCACCACTGAGGCCGGAGCATGTCCCCCTTGGGAGCAGGACCAGACAGGTACATATCTGCTGTTGTGTGGTCCCAGACGTGTTGAGTTGGTGGCTCCCTAAGGGGTTACAAAGCCAGATATGCCAGTTCAAGGGCAGAGTGTCACATTTACAGGATGATGCTGCCCCTCCTGGACAGCCCCCAGCACTGCCTCCTTTGCAGCTGTGTAGGTGCAGTGGCATTTTCCCATGGCTGGGGACGTCCATCCCACTGTTCCCATGGGCTTTTGAATGCCAAAGACCCATCCCCATCCAGGGTGTGTGTCCCCCACATGTCATTTACCAACCCTGTATGCTGTCTTTTCTGTGATACTGCCTATCCTCCATGGTCATACCTACACTCCTTCCCGAACATCTGACCCTCACCTATGGACACATAAGGCCATTCGGCTCCTAGGACACCATATGCCCTATACATATCTGTCCATTACACACACGTGCCCACTGGACACATGAAACCCTTGTAATATGCATCATAACATACTACTGTTATCCTCACCCCTGTCCCTCAGGTGCACGATCCTGGTATGCATATCACTCTTATATGGTCCAGGTACACATGAGGAGGACAACCCCATTGTACACAAAACACTACCGGTCCCTCTATGGTTACCCCATTTACCTTTATCATGATGATGATGTTGCACACAGCACCTTGCAAGAGTACTGTTCACACATAATGACTGGACAGGTACTGTTGTGTTAATGTACATTACATGCACAAAGTGATGTATACGGCCAATGTACAACTATTTGCGTGTATGACTGACACATGTCTGTCTGAGGGAGTCTTGTGATCACACAGAGCACCACCACTACATAATACAGGTGTCGCTGGTGTTTCCCATTTCATTTGTTTGTAATGCTTTGTTGCCACATGGTATGTTCCTGATACATCTCTATATATGTATGTACCTATATGCTGGACATAAACACTCACATGTACATCTATAGGATGGGATGGGTCCCCTTCACTACACCGACATACCACAAAGCCGACACCCAAAACACCGAGACCAAAAGACCGAAAACACACAATGCCGACAGCTCACAAAACAGAACACCATAACATCGACACCCAAAACACCGACACACAAAACGTAAACTACACATTACACACAACTATATATGCACTAACCTTAACCCGAACCCTAACCCTAAGGTCCGACACTACCGCACACTTACCCCACCCGCACCCTAACCCAAACTCACTTAACCCACCCCTAAACCTAAAGTCCGTCACTATCGCACACTTACCCTACCTGCACCCGAACCCTAACTCACTTAACCCACCGTTAAACATAAAGTCTGTCACTATCGCTCACTCACCCTACCTGCACCCTAACTCTACAGTCCATCACTATCACACACTTACCTTACCCGCACCCTAACCCTAAGTCCGACACTACCATACACTCACCTTTCCCGCACCCTAACCCTAAATCCCTCACTATCGCACACATACATGTCAACTCCCTAACCCTAAATCCCTCACTATCGCACACTTACCAAGTCGCACTCACACGTTGCCCATGTCGGTGTTTCGGCTGTTGGGATTTCACCTTGTCGATCATCTGCGTCGTTGGTCTTTTGCTCTCGGTGTTTTGGGTGTCGGCTTTGTGGCGTGTCGGTGTAGTGAAGGGGACCGGATGGGTTACATTCCTAAACTGTTGAATGACTGAGCTGTATGATATGTTTTTGGTACTGTCCGTTGTCTGTATATCTGCCATGGCATATTGATAATACACATTAGCTATGTGCGCAGGGTCCTGGTTCCGACCCTTGCAAAGGATGTTTAGTTGGTTGCAAGGCAGAACAAGCCCATTGGATATGGAGGGAATAAGGCACATTAAAGCAGTTGGGAGTGGGTGTGCATGGGTTTGCACGGTGTTAGGCACTGCTGACCTCTGGTTACAGCCTTTTACCCTTGGTTAGCCTCTACATTGCTTAACCAGTGCAATACTCGCATACTGGTAGCCAAACACACTTACACCCGCTCGCTCCCGCACTTGCAAATGCACCGACATTGGTGCTTGCATCTGTCACTCACACCCCTGGGTGTGAGCGAGGGCCACAATATTACCTTACATCGGACTACATGACTACAGTATTGGGACTGGCTGCCCATTAGGCGACAGCATCGTGTTCGACTGTACGGAATCAGCAGCCTGTCCAGTGACATGATCATATTTGTGTGTACCTCATACAATGTGCTCCCACCTTGTGATGCCTATTACATTGGAATACATGAATACAGCATCGGGAATGGCTGCCTATTAGGCAACGGCATGGTGTTCCACTGTACGGAATCAACGGCCTGTCCGGTGAATCATTCATATTTGTGTGTTCCTCTTACAATATGCTCCCACCTTGTGATGCCTATCACATCGGACTACATGACTGCAGTCATAGCCGGCCTTAGGCATAGGCCAACTAAGTGGCCTCCTAGGGCAATGCTTTATTGGTGGCACTTTACCAGTATGTATTTGGTGTAGGTAGACCAAGATGGGGGCACTGGGTGGTGTGGTGGGGGGTGCTGTTGTGCCCTTTGCCTAGGGCACCAGTTGACCTAAGTCTGCTCCTGACTACAGTATCGGGAATGGCTGCCCAGTAGGCGATGGCATGGCATTCAGCTGTATGAAATCAGCGGCCTGTCCAGTAAATTAATCATATTTGTGTGTTCCGCATACACTCTGCTCCCATCTGGCTGATACATGGGAACCGAGACTCTGCAATACAGACAAGTAGTTGGGTTGTGGGAGCCACATCCGTCGGCCGAGTCATGCTACCGCATACCTATTATAGGTTTGCCACCTTTTCAATTGGCCAAGGTGGGACTTTAGGGTTACCACCTGTCCCACTTTGTGAGGGACACTGCAAAAATAATCAAGACATAGCAAATGTCCCGATTACAGGACATTATTATATTCTACGTTTCATTAATAATTGCATAAAACAGTTAATTTATATATGAAACTTCTATGTTATGTGAAGTAGCATAAGCAATTCAAATGTAACTAGATTAAGATTTTATTTGTGCAAATAAGTATAATCCTGTACTATGCACGGCTTAGGTATGTTTTGTCCTGGAAAGTCTGACATTTCTACAGAACATGTCCCACTTTGCCATTTGGAAAGGTGGCAACCCTATAGGACCTATATGTAAAAACATCAGACTTTGCAGGGCAACACATACCCACAGCCAGTAGAAAGGGGAGTACCTCACTGTTGTGCCTAAATAAAAGGTTACTGTTGTAGCATTATAGTTGGTTATACTGTTACTTATAACATTTAGGTGTTTCAGTTGAACATAATTGTTTTATGCAACTCCTACAGACAATATAGGTAATCTTTGCCCTAAATCACAGGACATTTGCCATAATTGCAGTCATTTTGCAGGACACAACTGCCCAAAGGGGAGTGTCCCTCGCAAAGGTGGACAGGTAGTAACCCCAACCCTATTATTCTATCAACTTTCTAAGGTAGTCGGCGGAACATGCACTTTTTCTCACTATCAGACCTCTCATATGAATGGGGAAGAATGAACACTGAATCAGGGACACTGCATAACGACCTCAGGGACACATTTAGAAGGTTGGTGCTATTACCCTGACACATTGACGGACACAGAGCACATATGTATTCATACACATTGTCTGAGGTACATGCTGTTTATGACTCTTACATGTTGTAATTATTCATTACATGTATTCCACCACCTTTCCTCCTAATATCACTAGTTCTAGGAGGGTTTAGTTGGGACTGTGTTAGATTCTGATTCATAATTATGGATGTCCCTGGTAATCAGGAACAGTTCAATGATATGGTCCCTATGTGTTCCCCCAATGGTTTATAGACTGTCCAGTAGATGTGCTCTTAAGGTTTGGGAGGTATGGGCGTCTGCTATACCCACATCGGAATATTGCTTACACCCATGGGGCGGTCCTAATACATGTCTGTCAGCAAACACCTGCATGCCTAGCCCCATAATCAGATACCCATAGTTCCCCTACCTGCTACTACTCTACAGCACTCATCCTTACTGTGGGCACAGGTGGGCACAGGTGGGATACCAACACACCCCTACACACTGCCCACTCTCCCCGTGTCGGGACACATGTCGTACATTGTGTCAACCCATGTGTTATCAGGCTTGCACAACCTACTGTTCCATGTACAGCTACATCCTGGTCGTATGTCCCATATTTCATGTAACAGTTGCATAAAACAGTTATTTCTGTATGTAAAATACTTAAATGTTACAAGAAACAGATTAAGCAACTAAATTGCTACAAGAATAAGCTTTCATTTAGGCAAATAAGTAAAGTTTTAACCTTTGTACTGACCGTGTGCATGTGTCAGCCTGTAAAATCTGATGTGTGTCCCGAAAATGCCCCACTTTGGCCATTTGAAAAGGTGGCAACCCTATTCGTAAGCAGGTATGCATGTATTGTATGGGATTATTACATAAAATATGGGACATAATTATGTCCTATCACAGGACATTTGACATTTATAATGGTTTTGTTATGGACACACCTGCCTAGAGGGGGACTGTCCCTCACAATGTAGGACAGGTGGTAACCCTAACCATTGGGCTAGGCTTAGCAATTGGCGGCGTGCTAACATGATGCATTTTGCTTCCACTTGGTATAACTAGCGACACTGCAATGGAATATGGGCATGGGGTTTTAAATATCATTTGTTCGAGGGACGGGGACTCTATATTCAGCTGCGTGCCTTTGTGTTTACTTTTTATTGTGGTGTTCACAAAAATGTCTTGTATGCTTTGCATACATTTCAGTATCCATGGACACTGACAGGAGTGATTACTATTAGAGGCAGGCTGTACTAGTCAACATTTTAGGTAGTGCGTATGCAGCCGACATGTTCACGCCTCCGTGCAGTGCTTGGACACGCCCCCTGCACTCATACACGTTTCCTATGCACGTGGCCATTACAGCAGCGCACCTTCCTTAATATGCATGTGGTGCTGCTGCGCCATCTCTACACCACACAGTCGGCGCAAGGCTAACACTGTCCTTGTGCCGAGCTTCATGAATCCCGGGGATTATGTACAAAATATACACACACACACACACACACACACACATATATATATATATATATATATATATATATATATATATATAATATATAAATATATATGTGTGTGTGTGTGTGTGTGTGTGTGTGTGTGTGTGTGTGTGTGTGTGTGCGTGTATAAATATATATATATATAAAAGTTTTAGTGTAATGGGTGATTATAGTCATGGTCATTTGAATTATTGACCATTATTCCTATAGCAGTTACACATGTTTTCTTTGCTTAGGTGCTTTCTTAGTGTTTTTTAAAATTCTTTTAAAGTACAGAGTGTTCTGATTTCTTTGGACAGGTAGATCCAGGTGGGGGGTCCTACTTGTTAGTCACTGACTGTCTTTTGGATCCATTGGTAGATGAGGAGGATTCCTTCACTAGCATTGTTTCTTAGTGGGTAAGAATGTTCCCTGAATGATAGTTTGGATCTAAGAGGAGGGCAATACCCTTGTCTCAGAATCTTGAAAATAAGACATCTCGGTAGGATAGTGAACCTATCCAGTGTGGAGAGCCAGTTAATACCTTTAATGAGTTCACAATGACGTGTATGTAATTCTGCAAGCAAACCATATCAGAAGATCTTATTCCCTACAACCTGTAATTTATAGATTTTATTAGAAGAATTAAATGTTAGTAAGAATAAGCAGTACTCAAGTTTGGGGAGCAGAATATTCTTAGTAATGGCTAATCCAGCTTTTGGATTTATCAAGAGTGAGATTTTATAGCAGAGTTTTATGTGTGAAAGTATTTTATTTGTGATGTTATCTATATGGGCTGTAAATGAAAGCTAAAGATCAAGTGTAATACCTAAATATTTATTTTCAGTAACAAAAAGGAGTAATGTTCAGCATGTCTCTGAATAGGGTGGGTTTTAGGTTTGCTTTTTTATGCAGGTAGGAAATAACACTATGTTTGTTTTATTTGTATTGATAAGAACTTTGTTATTACCTGTCCTTTGGCACAATTTTGAACACATTGTTTTGAGGATGTGGTTGTAAATCAGTGATGGATTTATTACTCTCCAGAAATAGAGTGTAATACATCCAGGACTGACAGAGTGTAATAAATTCATTGTCAATGGATTTATTGTACTCCAGAAATAGAATGGCATCAGCATAAAGAGACAGATTAAGTGTCAAAAGCTCAGTAGGTAAGTCATTAATAAAGATGGGAATAAAGTAGCAGGCCAGGTACGGAGCCCTGAGGAACACCTATATCTAGGTAGCCTTTGGCTGAGTATTGTTTTTTGAAGAAACCTTGGAAGGACCTGTTTAACAGGTAATTGCTAAACCAATTAATAGTATTATCAGCAAAGTTGAATCTACTAAGCTTAATTCAAATGTCATGGTCCACTAAAACAAAGGCATGTGCCATATCTGCAAATACATCAGCCATGTAGTAACCATCATTTAGGTAGCAAAGAATATTCTTAGTAGCTGACATGAGTGCTGTGGTAGAGCTAAAGGCAATACAGAAAGTCATGTTGCTTATCAGAGAGTAGCCCATATTTGTTGAGGTGATTAAATAATAGATTATAAAGAAGTTTTTCAGAAAATGTTGGAATCGGACAGAGTTTAGAGATTAGCCAGACGTCTTTATAGTCTATAGGAGCTACTACCTTCTAAAGGGGGACTGAAGTCTAGGGGAAGGATTGCCATAGTGAGGGAGTGATTAAGATGTGGGTGAGAGGTCTGGCAATGTGATCTGCAGTCTTCGTAAGACAAGTAAGATAAATGGAGAAGAAGCTCATTGCTACGGTTTTTAGATTTTTAAGGAGTTTTTTTGGTATCCTTGGCAGAGGTTTTATGAAAATGGAAGGTGGGAGCACACTCTGCTAGTGCATAGAATTTTGAGAAACTAATATTGCTTAATCAATTGATTATTATGGAAAATGTCTGTAATGTTTTTGGTTGATGATAATAAGAAAACATTATGTACTTCTGCGAAGTTTAAGTTTGAAATGCTATGGAGTAATAAGGTTAATTGTGAATTTGTGATTGCATCAGTGAGAGTTTTTATTTCTTTCCAGAAAAACTTGAGATTGTATGCTGAAATTAATTGTTTATGCCTGAAGATTTCTACTTTAGTGGACTTGGTAGCTATTCTAGTTGACTTCCTGAGACTGAGTTTATTTAGCTGGAGTGCTTGTTTGACTTGCTTGCTGTTCTCTGCCTGACAATTGCTGGTCTCTGTCCACATTTGATTTTTCCCACCCAAAGTTGCACTCTTAAACTTGGTGGATTTTGAGCTGCCCACCCCTACTACAAATTTGATTTTGGATACTCCTCCCAGTCCCATCTCATCAGCTCATTCTACTGAGTATGGAGAGATCAGTTAGGAAGGCACACCCAGTTAGTCTCCTAAACTTGAATTGTCTTCTGTTTCCTCCCTTCACACTTTGTGGTCTACACTCATGTGCAAGGAGAGGTAGCTTACATCCTTCTAAGTTGGGAATTGCTGGTTGAAGGATTATTGTGTCTGTTATTCTAAAAGTGTTTTAGTTCAGGCTAGTTATTTTACATTAAGAAGATTTCTGGTTTACACTCCTGTGGGAGGAGAAGGTAGCATCCACCCTTCTGAGCTGAGAATTGCTAGTGTAGGCTTATTGTGTCTCTTATTCTAAGTGTCTTTGTTCTGGTTTAAGCACTTGGGCTCCAAACCAGTTATTTTATGTTAAAAATGATTGTGGTCTACACTCTTGTAGGGGGGGGGAGGTTACCTTCACCCTTCTGAGCTGCAAATTACTGGTGAAGGCTTATTGTGCCTGTTATTCTAAGTGTCCTTGTAATGGGTCCATGGTCTGCAGTCTTGTGGCATTACTGTCTAGAAATATTTTTTTAACTACTAGAACATCTAGTTTGCTCATAGCTGATCATCATTTATTATGGTGCATGTCTTATTGACTTGTACAATATTTAAGTTTTCCTTACTCCTCCCTAGTAGATCAGTGGCCATGGAATGCACTTCCCAACTCTCTGTGTGGCCGGACTGGTTGAGATCGGTATTCTGAGGCATTGTAGCATTGCCTCATGTACACTGAAAACCCACTAATTCTTAATAAAGTAGACTGAGTATGCGAGAGGTATAAATACACTTTAATTCTGGAGACAAAACTCTCTCTCTTTCTCATACATCCCAAATGAATCCTATAGAGGCTGTCAGTGGCACATGCACCATGCCTATTGCACAGGGTAAAGACCCTACACATAAAACTACTTACACTAAGACACTTGCAGGTAACCTTCCTAAAACACTAAGACTTCCTGCACAGTACAATCAAAGAAAGGGTCCTCCGCCATCACATAAACACTCTGTTAAAACACCACCCACAGCTACACATAGTAACATTGTATTCAATGCCTCCACTGCTAAGTTCTTAAATCAAACCAGCACACAGCCAAATTTCCTAGTCATTGGTGATTGTATAGTGAAGCACACCAATGTCCTCCGCAACAGACTGAATAAGAAGAGAGCATGGATTGCTGCATTTCTGGGGCTAGAATCCATCAAGTCACACAGGCACTCAGGTCATTGAACCAAAGGTAGAAGTATGACTCTGTCATTGTCCATGTGGTTGTTAATGACCTGAGACATACCTCCCTTGACTATATGAAGTGAGACATGAAGTGACCTGGTACTGCTCAATGCTCGAAGTCTTAACAAGAAACTCCACTCCCTGTAAGCCTTCCTCTCCCTGGAGAGTGTAGATATCTTTATAGTAATGGAGACATTTAAAGTCATTGAGAGTACCCTAGCGATGCAATGTCATCATGCCTTTCACATCTATAGACCAGCTACGGCACAGGAGGGAAGTAAAGATGGAGGAGTCTCAGTCTATATTAAGACTGATCTCACATCCAAACTAGTTAAAGTGTATGACCCCCTGGAACTTGTACATGTGCAACTCGCCATAAACTGGGTGCCATGCCATATCCTTGCAACATATAGGCCCCCCTCAATATCCCAGGAAACTCATACTACCCATCTCAATGTACTAGAGGCCCTCATTGTTCAACCCAATGCAATATTCATGGGGATCTCAACTACCCCTTTATGGACTGGGAAACCCATATCACTTCTAATGCACAAGCCCAGCGATTCCTAGACTTTGTTCAAAGCAACATCCTAGATCAGTTGGTCCATTCTCCTACCAGGAGTACAACCACGCTTGACCTTGTACTCACGAACATGGGGGGGCAATGTTCATCACCCAATATTATATCTTTGCTCATCAGATCTGACCATAAGGCATACCTCTCAACCATATTGAATTCCTTGGTATTTACCAGTTTTGAGGACAAAATAATGGGGTGCCAAGAACTCATGAGTGGCCCTTACAATTCCTGATTTTTTCCTGCCTGACTTGGAACTGTGGATGGTGGTTTGTAAGGGTAAGAAAAGTAGCAATGACTGCAGAGGCAAACACTTCTTAGGTGAAGAAGAAAAAAGGCATAAAACTCATCTACTTAATTCATCTGCTTAATTTTAGCTTTTGAACCTCCATTTCATATTAGTTTTGTTTAGTCGCAAGCAAGATCTAGGCTTTTATGGTACATTTGAGCTAACTTTGCTGTGATTGTATTTTGCAAAAGACCAGCAGCAAACTCCGGTCAGCATTGTCATCATGGTCAGCCAGAAACAAAAGGTATTTCATAAAAAGATGATAGCAGGAGCCACAAACAGTTTAAGACTTTAATGTTAAAACTAAAGCGTGTAGAATTTAGAAAATAAAATAAAACTGCAAGTGCAGATACACATGAAGTAATGAATGCTGATACATATTAATCAAATGGCTTCCTCAGCCTAACATTTTCTATGTAGTTTAGTTTTAACATTAAAGTCTTAAATAGTTCATGGCTCTGGTTATCATCTTTTTAGGAGAGATTTTGGTTAGTTAAGCGGAGCGGACTCATCATTATGCTAATACCATTACCGTTTGCTTCCTCTGAGAAACAAAAAGTGGCAGCTATGTAATACAACACTGAACTTAAAGTGTAGGCAGTGAAATCCCATGGTTACAAGCATCATCAACTGTCAAACCTTTATCCCTCTAGCTACACTGTGTATTTGCAAATGACATAAAATTAATACTGGGACCAAAAGTAATATATTTCAGGATCAGGGATGTCTCTGATATTTTCCTTATAGTATATGCATGGCTGTGGCTACACCATAGAATTTCTACAGGCTTCAGGTCTCCTGAAATGCAGGAGATAGTTTTATGTGAAAGACTGTACAGTGAATGAATGCCTTCTTTCATGTAAGGTGGAATCATATAGTTTCTGAACCAGTAATGTGTGTATATAAACGTATGATTGCCTGCGTGATAATTTAATAAGCATGTTTCTTGTTTTAAAAAAGTTGGCATTTGAATGTATGGGTGGCGAGTTGAAACATTAAGCAAACTTTCAAATGAATGTGAATGACAGCTGCACAGTCTGCAGACAGTAGGAGAAATTAGATGATCTAAACAGGAAGAAGAGTTATGAGATGAGTGCAACAGCTGTTACTGAGGCTTCACTTGGGTGATCTATTCACCCGCATTTAATAAAGCTCTCGTCATAATTTCAAACATCTGAGTTGGACATTCATTTTTCTGGTGAAAGTATATTTGATCCAGTTCTGTTTTTCTATCTCCTTGCATATCTCTGGCCAGTTTCAAAAATAAAGTCCTAATGTTTGTCTTTGTACAATTTATGATCACCCTTATAAGTTTATTAATAATCAGCACACTACTGCTGCCAGTAGCAATCCACATTTCCAAATAAGCATTGCCCGGCAGATTTTTTTTTTCATATAGCAAAAATAGGAAGCAGAAACTACCACCATAGCCACATCTTACCAGTTAAATGTTGTTTCCAATAATGTGTAAAGCCAGAGGACACATCAAAACTCCAAGGTATATCTTCTCTGTCCTTTGGCAAAGATTAAGAGAAAAGCTAATAATGATTAACAAACTGCACACTTTTAACTGCATTTCCATATCACATGCATTATGTCTTATCCAGCCACGTGTTATTCTTTGGTGAAACACTGTGTATTCATGCTGTAAGCATGCTCCATAGTACTTTCCCTCACACTTCAACTTGTGTTTGTCCCTTCAACTTGTGTTTGAACCTATTTTCTAAGTTAGTATATTAGTTCCAGCTGCAGCTGTTTACTGAAATACGAGGTTGTAGACTCTTGAGTGCTATTAATGGAAGGACTTATGACTGGGGCTACTTTGGATGATTGTTCCTTTGAAATAAAAAGCGAAAATCAGATTTTCCAGAGGTGGAAGAAAGCACAAGTGTGGTCAGCACTGACCAGACATTTGGGTGACAATGATTTCTGAGAAGCAAAAGGAGAAATTGTTATGCTGTTGCTCAGTGTTGGTTTAAAAACTGGAAAGTTACAGACAACAAAACGTGCAGGCCATGTGGGAGGAAAGAGAGACATAATAAGAACGCCAGCTAACCCTATACCAGATTCTTTGTATAAGTTAACTGCAATGAATTCTCCTGGTGCATACACAGCTAAGTTATTACTACTTTCTCTCAAATTGTGTGGGAAATGGGCTATGGACTTGAGTTTAGTCTCACATTGAATGAGCTGTATGGAAACCACCCACGCTCTTCAGTAGTTCCGTGAGTGTAGCTGCCTATTTTGTTTACTACACAGATGCATCGCACTTAAGGTAACCAAACTGAATCGTTATGATTTATTCTATTTCTGTAATAACTCTGAGCAGTTTGCTATATTCCTTCTACCTACAAACTGACCAGGCTATGTGCCACACTGGGCACACATGAACTGACGAGTGTGTGTGTGTGTGTGCGTATATTTGGCATATGTGTATATATATATATATATATATATATATATATATATATATATCTGCAGCGTGTGTTTGTGTTTACAGGCAGGATGTCTGTCTGATACCTCTCGTTTTGTCTGTTCTTCAATTTGCGTATGAATGTCAGTATTCCACAATTCCACTGGGGGTGGGTTCAGATAATTATGTATGCAAATTGTATGTTAATCAGGGTCCAGATTTTTGGCCAGTTGTACCTACTTTTCATGGGCCTTTGTCCATATTTTTGATGTTTCCAGGTTGAGAGGTATGCCATAAGGCAGTAATACTTGAAATAACAATTAAATCCGGGGATCTAGCAAAAATAAAAACCTTTAGGAACTACTCCAAGGCTAACCTCTTTCTACTAAGCAACAGCTTGGCTAAATTCCAAGCACCCCCAAATCCAGTAAACACAATAGAATACACTGAGCTATTTACATAATCTCTGTACAGCCATATTTATAGCTGTATAGACCAATCTGTGCCCACTCATATTAAGAGTAAGACAAACTCAAAAGACAAGCCACCCTGGTGGAATTACACTATCAGTCCATCATACAACAAAAGAAAAAAAATCTTGTCTGTAATTTCAGAGGAAAAATGCAGCAATGAGCAGAACATATGGTAAATGGCATCAGCCACACTGAAACGGAGGCCACAAGAAACTTTGGCAACTCTGACGCAGTTAATGTTGTGGAATGATAGGCCAGTGAGTTCCCATATGAAAGAACAATGGATGACACGGGATGAAATTGAAGAGAATGTGGCACAGGAAGATGCTCTGGAACTTTCTATAATATTCCCACAGGAAATGGAGAACAAATAATGTGTCTTCAGTTTAGAAGAAAATGATCTAAGAGAAGAGTTGCTTGATTTAATAGAGAGGGGCAGACTTATTAAGATCAATGAAAGAAATAGATTACAGAAAGTCAATAAAACCCCAGAAAGTTAGAACATTAATAAAATAAATAAAAACAGTAATTAGGATTCTCCATAGAGATTCGTGCAACATAACAGAAGTAAATACGATATATTACTGTGCTGCTAAATTAATAACAGATAATGTCTTACCACAAAAACACAGCAGGAAGAGAAAGGAAGGGAACAAAGTGAATGCCAGCATGGAAGTATCAAATACAGAAAACTATAAAGCAGTTAAGGCAAGAAGTGTCACTGTTAGAAAAGTACAGAAGAGGGAACAGACCAACAAGAATACTAAGAAAGATGCGATAAAAGCAATGCGCAGTATCAGAACAGATCAGGCTCTATCATGCACAGCCGCAAATAATAGACTAAAAATATTGTCACAGGCAGAAAAAAAAAATAGAATATATGCAGATAAATATAAAGGAAAAGTACAAGATAAGCAATTTATGACCAAAAAAAGTTTATAAAGAATTGGGAAACAAGGCAAAAGGAATTAAAACATCACCAACAAGATGAAATAGATACATTTTGGAGAAATATCTATGAAGATCCCATGGAACATGACAAAGGTGCTAAATGGATAGAAGTGAAAGAAAGAATAAGAAGTTCAAACATACAGAATATGAAATGGGATGAAGTAATGGCCAGAGAGATTGAAGCAAAGTTAAGAAAAGCTCATAACTGGAAATCATCAGACCCAGATGAAGTACCTAATTTCTGGCTAAAAGTATTAACATTTACATAAAGATTTAGTCATGACTAAGAACTATTTATATGCACACCCTGAACAGACACCAGCCTGGTTAACAACAGAAAAAAAACAATACTCTTACTTAAAAGTGAACCTGCAAGCCAGCCTAGAAACTATAGACCAATAACTTGCCTTCTGACGACATATAAACTATACACTGGAATTGATGCTGTCAGAATTTATAGTCATTTAGAAGAAAACTCAATCATGGCAATAGAACAAAATGGTAATAAAAGAAAGTCATATTGAACAAAGGACCATTTGTTGTTGAATAAAGTCATAATGAAGAACAGTAAAAAAGGGAAGAATCTTAGTATGGCATGAATAGACTACAAAAATCATTTGTCAGTATCTCACATTCATGGATAAAAGAGTGCTTAAAAATGTATAAGATACAACCTACACAGATTGAATAAATTACAGCGACCATGGAACAGTGGCAAACCACTTTGCAGTTAAGCCATGATAAAGGACAAATTCCAGGGATAAAAATTCAAAGGCGGATATATTCTAGGGTGACTCTGTCATCGTTGCCTTTTGTCTTGCCCTAAATCCATTAAGCTGTCTACTTAACAGATTAGGTCATGACTACAATTTTGCTTCCTTAAACAACAAAGTGTAAAGACTTCACATCTTTTTCGGAGATGATTTAAAATTGTATAGTTCATCAGATGAGGAACTGAAAGGACAATTACAATTAATTAATTAATGATGAAGTTTATATCACATGGGCTCACCCATTACTAACAGTTCAAAAAATAGATGGGAGAAAACCAGATATAGTAGTCCATGAAAAGAATACAAAAGTAGCATAGATCATTGAAATTGCTGACGACAGTGTCTTAGGTACAGAGAGACACAACGTCATAAAATACCAGGATTTGCATGCAGAAATGAGATCAATATGGAAGAAAGATACCCAGACAGTTCCAATAGTAGTAGTAGCAATGGGTCTTATGAGAAAGAATTTACACTCATACTTAGATATGTTACTGATACATGTAAGTCCATACGAATTGCTGAAGGAGTCTTTACTGGGCACATTGCGGGTGCAGTGAAGAGCACTTCTGGCTAACATCAAAGATTGAAACCATACTAATTTCATGAACTTTAATCATACTTTGACTTACAAATGGCATCCATTCCCATCATGATATTAGAAACACAAAAGACGTTGAGAAATTTAAAAAAAAAAAAAAAAAAAATGGAGGCCACTGCCAACCTTTCAGCTGACAGGTTCAGCTCAAATTTCTCCCCCCACTCAACGCCGATAGTTCAAAGGAAATACCATATAACTCAATCCTACCAACCATTACTAGACAACAGGTCACTAATGCATTTTCAAAGGCCAAAAACACTGCATTGATGGGCCCCGATAACATCCTGTGATGTTTAATAAATAGCATGAAACATGACCTCTCTGGTCCACTTGAATTACTTTTCAACTGTACTCTTCAGTCAGGCTTTGTGCCCAGGGATTGGAATATGGCTACAGTCATTTAGCTAAACAAAGGAGGTCCAACCAATGATCCTAGTAACTACAGGCCCACATGTCTTACCAACCTCATATGTAAGGCCATGGAAAGAATCATCATGGACATGAAAAATGAGGACATAGTTAACCTGCAAATGCTGGATCAATCACAGGTCAGCTTTGTTAAAGGAAGGTCATGCCATTAAATCTGGTGGATTTTTTGAAATGTTCACCGAAGCAGTGGATGAAGGTAAGACTGTGCACGCAGCTTATCTCGACCTGGCAAAGGCTTTTGATACAAT
Source organism: Protopterus annectens (assembly GCF_019279795.1). NCBI lineage: Eukaryota > Metazoa > Chordata > Ceratodontiformes > Protopteridae > Protopterus > Protopterus annectens. The sequence goes on from NC_056728.1 coordinate 680,380,536, forward strand.
ACTCCACTCAGGCATTATAGACCATTATAGAAATGCTCACTAATTTAGGTATAAACCATTTTATCACCCACTGGATAGCCAACTGGCTCACTAATAGGACCCAGAAGGTCAAAATTGGTGAGGCCACCTCCACCAACAGCCCAGTCACTAGCGAAGTCCCCATGGGCTTGGTATTGGGCCCGCTCCTTTTTGGCATCTATTTCTCTGAAATGGAAGCAAATGCTGATGGTTTATTGGTGACTAAGTTTGCAAATGATTGCAAGCTGGGGGTTATCATTAACTACCCCGCAGACACTAGGATTTTCCAAGAAAGTCCATCTCTGACTAATAAATGGTGCTAAAGCCATGGTCTTAAACTCAGTGCTAAGAAATGCATAATTGTACTCTTTGGGACATCAACCATCCTGGCTAATTACCATGTTGATAACACACCTAAGAGTTGACCCAGTTGTCGGGGATCTGGATGCGCACATAGACAGTAGCCTAACCTTCAACCACCACGTGGCCACTGTGGTGAAGAAATCCTTTTATATTCTGCAACTTATAAGTAAGGTCATGGCATCTAGGTCCAAAGAGTTCATTATTCCACTGTACTCCGCCCTTATAAGACCAATCATAGAGTACAATGCTCCCTTTTGTATGAACCTGACCAGGCATATGCAGCAACTAGAGTGACCTCAAAGGTTCCTTACAAAAATAATATATTGAGTAACAAACCTGCCTTATGCAGAGCACCTTAAAGTACATTCCATCTACTCAGTCTCTTATAGATTGCTGAAGGGTGATCTATGCCTGGCTTACAAGGCATTTGGAGGTTGTCTGTGACATAAACAGAACATGCTGGAGAGACAGATATGTGTCCCAGAGACTGCCTCTCCATTGGAACAGGCTTTCCATCCATGTGAAGCTGAGTTCATCTATTACCCAGTTTAAGCAAAACCTAAACTAATGAATGGGGAATAGGAAATTTACACTGAGCCTGGCACCCATGTCTCTTATGGACAGATGTAGCTTATAAATGTCTGGCCCTCAGTGTCCTATTTGGATGCAGGACATCATTATTCTTTTGGGAAAACTTGGCTAGGCTTAGAAAGGCACCTTGGGTCATTAGCCTAGTAGCAGTCTATGAATCTATGAATTTATGAATTTCATGGAGCGTGTCATCTGAGAGGATCTGTTTCCATGGTTTTCAAGCATTATCCTCCTGCTTCATCATACTAAGTAGGTCAGTAGTCAGCCAGGGACAACTGGTTCCTCCTAAACTATGTTATGTGGTAGGCAAGAGTTGGTTTTCAATGTTATCCCAAGTAATTAAGAAATATGCTAGGGCAGAGGATGGGTTGGTAATTTTATAAACAGCTGTCCAGCACACAAACACAAGCATAGAGAATTTTAACTGATCAAGTGGTAATGATTGGGCAACAATCACTAAGGCAGTTTGGTAATAGGAAGGTACCTGAGCACCTATGTTTAATGTTTGAAATGACCAGGTGAAGAGTGGTGTCATTCCTGCAATGTAACTTTTGTATGGTAGGAGATTTTACTAGTGGCTCTATGTTTATATGTTGAAGGCAGTTCTTCAGTAGCCTATCTTGCAGATGTTTATGACTTGCAGCAATTAATTATAACAGAAAAATGCAATTTTAGCAAATATCCAAGTGTTATTCATTACCTGTGTTAGGGGATGACAAAAACTGGTGGGCCAAGCACTAACAATTAAAGAAGCGCTGTCCATGCCTCTGTTCCTTCTATAGTCCAATCCTTATCAAAAAGTCATAGATGAACCCAAGGCCCTATTAGAATATGTCTTGACCCTGCCTGGAATAGTTTTGCTGTGATACAGTACCCCATGCAGGCATTATAGACCATTATAGAAAAGCTCACTAATTTATGTATAAACCATTTTATTACCCACTGGATAGCCCAAGACAATCATTTGGAAAGTCTGCTTTAACAAAGGTTTCCCTTCTTCTAACTTTCTCAGGAAATGAACAACATAGTTTGTGAAGTAAACAAAGACCACAATACTTTGGCAACAAAAGTGTTGTGCTGAGTATACTTAGGTGTGTTATGCATTTTGTAGCTGAATAGTCATTATTCAATAGATAAAATATACTTATAAAGATACTTTATGAGTGCACACTTCTTAATAACTAATTATTACAAGCTGCTACTCATTAAAGCTATAAGGAAGTAATTGACTGTTGTACTGTAACATTACAAAAATGGGTAGTACATGTAACATTACATTGATTTTTAGCTATAGAATTACAAATTCAATTTGCTCTCTACAGATATTTAACAAGATAATGAACTGTTAATGGTATATGTAACTGATAATTCTATATAGCTGCTACTATCCAGGGTATAGCCATAAAGCCTAAGCTTCATGGGCTTGCATAGGCTATAACAGACGGACAATTCAAAAGCTTCATGGCACGTTTCACAAGGCAGAACTTTCAGGCCAATAGAGAGAGGGAGGCTGAGCCCTGAAAGGACATTGCTAGAAACAAACATAAATAAATAAATAACTGTCCACACCATGGCATAAAAAGCACACCAAAAAAAAAAAAAGGAGAGAACTGGAGGATGGAGTGACTACTGCAACAGTGATCCTTTGAACTTATACAGATATGGTAAGTTTTATTTATACAGCTGTACTATGTTCTTCATACTGATCATTGCTGCAATAGCCTGAGTTGTATGGGTAGATTACCATAGCTTAGAACATCTGGGAGGTGGAAGGGGAAGGGTCCAGGATTCCACAGAGAATGGTCATAGGAAAGCCTAACCAAGACCCGGAGAAGGAATCTATTTATTTTATTTATTTTATTTTACATTTGTTAACCGGGATAGTCCAACTGGAATATCTAGTAGTACTTTGTAAAACTATGTGCAGAGAAACAAGTCACTGCTTCTAAAGCACTTCTACAATGCAACAAAAAAGCCATAGAAGAAGCCAAGGCCTTGGTAGAATGTGAATTGACCCTGCCTGGAATTTATTTGTTGTGGTGGTAATAACAAAAGTTAACAGCCTAAGACAGCCGTTTAGAATATTGTCTGCTTTGACACAGGTTATCCCTTCTTCTTACCTTCACAAGAAATGAACAACTGATCAGAAGTTCTTAAAGATTTTGTTCTGTCAAGATAGTACGTAAGTTGTCTGCGAACATTCAAGGTATGAAGTATCTGTTCTCCCTCATTTTGGGGTTCATGAGAGAACACAGGGAGCCTGATAATTTGGTTTAACGTAACCTCTGATAACACCTCAGACATAAAAGAAGGATTGTTTATTTATTTATTTTATTTATTTATTTGTATTTCTTTACTGCGGCAGTGATCAGTACTGACCAATTTCAAGCTTAGCCCAGATGAAATACAAAACATTTCACAAAGAAAAAATACAGAAATGCAAGTAATAATAGAGCAGTTCAGACAAATTACAAAGAAAAAAATGTGTACATACATTCTACTGAGCAAGCACAATGCAACGTACAATAAAGCAGACTGCAATGTACAACATATAGAAATGGGTCAATCTTCAGTAAATCTTGGGATAGGGAAAGAGATTTGGAAAGGAGACAGGATAGGTGAGTGTGTGGCATGCCCTGTGCTGAAGCAGAAGTATTTGGCTTGGATGAAAAAGTGCTTTCTGACTTGCATTCTGAATTTGGAATAAGTGCTGATTTCCTTAATGTCGATGAGGATAGTTTGCCAAAGAGTAGGTGACTGAGAGGAGAAGGCATGCAAAGTGCTGTTGAGTATGGGCCTGGGGGTAATGAGAGGAGTTGTGGCTTGTGAGTAGTGTCTCAGGTTCATATTCAGATTCATAACCCAGAGGCTCCCTTCACTCTGGAATAAAATCCCAGTCCAGGTTAGGCAAAGTCCCTTATTGACTCTCTTCAAGAGGAATCTTGATGAGTGGATGGGAGATCATAGGTTTACCCCGGGTATCACTTCTGTGTCACTGTTAGACAGAGACACAGTATACTAACCTCAAAAAAGGGCATAGCAAAATTAATTTAAAATGGGTGGCGAAAGCCAAACACACTCTGGCTAGGCTTATAAATGCCCTAGGGCAGATAGCCTAGTATGAACCTATGAGATGTTTTTTTTGTGAAGCCTGTCTGTAAAGAGAGTAAATGTGTGGAGGTGGAATAATTTATAGAGCTGAAATCTTAAAAGTTGGTTAGATCTTTGTTTTATGGGTAACCATTTGGCTTTTTCTAGGGTAACACAGTGATGCTCACAGAAAAGTGAATTTGTAATGAATCAGCTGATGCTGTTAGAGATAGTCTGGTGTGAGGCAATGTTTCCTGGAATCAGAAATAGGAATTTGGAGCCCGTATTCAATTTGAGAAAGAAGAATTCCTCTGCTAATGGCTGTTCTGGCTGGTTGGGATAGAAAAAGGGAGCACTTTTTGGCCCAAAAGAGGAAGGGGCTTATTTTGTCTCTCTCTTTATCTATGTGGAAATGGAACTTTAGAGACTGATCAAGCCATAGTCCTAGGTATTTGAAGGTGCAGATAGTCTTTATGAAATGGCTGTGTAGGTCAAAGATAGTTAAAGAGTTCGGTGCTTGGTTTATTTTCTGTGGATTTACAAAAAACATAGTTTTGGTCTTGGCGGGACTGAGAAATTGATTATGTTTTATGACTCATTGGTGGAGCTCATGTAAGTCGGACTGGAGCTGGCACTGAATGTTGGTGTGAGAGTGACCCGACTGGTAAATGACCATGTCATCAGTATAGAGGATAAGTGGGAGATCGAGGAGGTCACAAGGAAGTTTGTTAATGAATATGGAGAAGAGGAGGGGGCATGAATGATCCTTGTGGTAAACCTTTGGTAACAGGTGCAGAGTCAGATTGGAAGGATCCTGTTTTAACTCTGAAGTGACTGTCAGTGAAGAAGTTTATAAACCAAGGAACGGTGTCTGGATTGATACTAATTTAATTAGTTTGGGAAGATAATGGTCGGTGTGGTCAACTACCTTTGTCAGGTCTATAAATAGGGCATCTTTAAGGAGGCCACTATCAGATTTCACCAGATTAGGGACCAAAGCATTATCATAGTACTTCATCCAAGCCAGAATGCATGTTGTATGGAGGGCAGCAGGTGGTGCTGCTGTTTTCAAAGGGATAGTTGGGTGTAGACTATCTTTTCTACCCAGAATTGAGAGGATGGATATTGGACGGAAGTGAGAGGTTTCCTTCTGGTTGGTTTGCTTAGGAAGGGGTTTAATTGTAACAGTTTTCCAACTCTGTGACATGATGTTTTGTGAGAGACATAGATTTTACATACATATATATATATATATATATATATATATATATATATATATATATATATAAATATATATATATATAGGCGACAGGAAGAAATAGATGCTATCTGTAATTATATATGAACAAGAGGTTTATGTTGTCAGATCCAGGAAGGGTGTCAGTGGAGATATTTTCAGATAGAATTGGGACTGATTTGGGATGTATGCATTTGAAGTGGAAGAGGGGGATGAACTGTGGTGGGGTGGGCAATGCATGAACTGTGGGACATGTGGATTATTGATGTGAGATTGTTAAATTCCTTAAGGGAATCCTCAGTTGAAAGTTTTGTTGTACCACATTGAATGATGTTTGTAGATGTGGTATCAATATATGGTTTTCTTCCTGTAAGCTGGTTAACCTCTTTCCAAAAGTCCAAAAGTCTTTGGGATAATATAAGAGGGCAATTTGTTTCTTTGTTTGGAGATTTAATTTGTGCTTTCTGATGGACTTCTTGGCTAGGTTATGCAAAACTATAAAGGAGGTGTGGTTGTCAGCTGTGTGGGTCTGTTTCCATTTTTGCCATGCTTTACCCTTTAAAGTTAAAAGATGCTTGAGTTCAATTGATAGCCATTCAGTTCTGGTGTGTTTATAAAGTCTGTGGACAAGTGGGAAGAATGTTTCTTGTAGCTGGAGTAGAAAGTTGGTTAGGCTTACAGAGGTTGTATTGGGATCATGTAAAGACAGTATATGGTTCCATTTGTGGGCTGTAAAAAAGGCTCTGAGTCTGCGTATATTTGTGGTACTCTGGTTTCTCAAGGCTTTTAATATAGATGGTAGTTTTATAGGATGGTTGACAATTGTAAAATTGATTGGGCGGTAGTCAGTGATAGCAGCAGAATTTTTATGTTAGCGATAGAGTTTGGTATGTTTGTAATAAGCAAGTCGAATGTGGAGTGTTTGGAGGACCTGAGGTTAGGTCTTTGTGGTTCTTTTATGAAACGAAGGAGACCTAGGTCAGCTAGGAAAGTACTCATCACGGATGATAGGGGGCCAAGATAATTAAGCCTGAATTCATCTAGAATGATTATGTTATTATTTTTGGGACAGTTATTAAGGATGTTACTGATGAGTGATTTGAATTTATTTACGAAAGTAGTGGGTGTTAGGATGTAGTGATCAGTAGTGATTTGACTTTGTGAGTTAGAAATTTTAGAAGAATTCAGTTAGGGCCACAGTCTGAAGAGGAGTTTACTTGGACAATGGCTATTCAGGTTTAGCTGATTTCTATACATAAGTAGAGAGCCTCCACATGATCAGTTGCCTAGCCTGGCATCATTAGCATACATGTAGGAGGTTAGAAAGTGTTAGAAACTGGGGGGGGGGGGGGGCAGGTCTTTAGTGTTTTTAGGCAGGGAGAAAAATGTTTCTGAGTCTTAGTAATCATGCAGAAGAGTGGTTCTGACAGTGGTGAGCTGGAAAACAGGTTTGGTCTGATTACTGGGGTGTTTTGGTGATTTTTTCTGGTGAGAAAGTTATGAAAGTAGGGGTGATACATAGTGATATGTTGTGTAAGTATTTTATGAAGATGTTTGTTATTGGCTCTAGGGGTGAGTGGGGTGAATAGTAAAGAAGAAGGAGGTAGAAAGTGGTAAGTTGTGGGAAGTGAAACATTTTAGTTACTGGATCTGTCCGGTGTATTGCTTGTGCAAGAAGTTGTAAGTAGCAGTTAAGGCTTCCAGCACCAGTAATATTGTAGCACTGACTGTGAGAGCAATGAGATAAGAGGGTTATGTGGTTTTATTGTGGTGTTTTTTTAAAAAGAGTGATTTGAGGGTGTAACAATGGGTGGAGATCAGAGGAAATATAATGGAAATCTGAGCAAATACGATGATTATATCTCAAAGAAACCGTGTCTCTATAGAAAATGAGATAATTTTGACCTACCATAAGAGCTTGTATCTCAGAGATGTTCTTCTTGCAGAGGTCAGAGCAAACAGTAAACCTGTTTTGCATGTTAAGAAGCTCAACTCAGCCAATTGAGCTGGATGAAATGGAGCAAATGTTAAATTCTCTAACATAAAATTAAGATTCCCAAGGACATCAGAATGTTTAAAAGGGGGTATTCAAAGTATTCATTTCTGGCCATGAATGCTTTGAAAGAAGGGGATTCATGGTCAGATATGCTAAAATAGTAGACAAATAAAACTTGATAGAAAATTAAAGCAGGCCATAGGAAAGTAACTCACACATATATTGTAAAACCAGAAAAACAAAAGCCCTGAAAGGCTGCTTGTTATACTATTGGAACTATCTAAAAAAATGTATTTGTTAATATATGATTTTCCAGTGTCAGGCTTTCTTGCTCCCATTAGTGTCTGCTGCACATCCTTAGTAGACAGGTGCCTAAAAATTATTAAGACCCTATCATCCAGGCAGCCAGTTGAAATTGTTTGGAGTTGGGATGCATCAAACACTCTTGTTCTTGTGTGAGTAGATCCAGTCTGTAAGGAAGCTTGTGGTAATTGCCCCTGGCCACTTCCAAAAGAATGAAGAATCAGTGTTTGCCTGGGCTGAAGGACAATCACCACAATAAACTTGGCTGATTTTATTCTGACTCTTCAGAAGTAATCTAGATATCAGTGGAAATGCGTACAGGAGCATTCCTGTCCAATGGAAAAAAGGCAGCTGTCATCCAGGCCTTCTTGCACAGAGTATTGCAGTAGAACCGTGCCAGCTGATTCTTCAGCAAGATGGCAAACGCCTACTTGAGGAACTCCCCACTGATAGAACATGTCTTGGAATACCCCCGATCTAGTTTCCATTCATGAGGGTCTGCCTTTTTGCTGCTTATTTTGTCTACCACACAGTTTTGCTCTGACAGAATGTAGGAAGCCTGTAGAGTGAGATTGTGCTGTAAAGCTATGTCCAGTGATAACATGGGTAGTCTTTATGTGGACTAAGGCCTGGCTCCCCCTTGTTTGTTTATGCACCACATCACTGTGATATTGTCAGTAACAACTTGAAGTGGTTCTGGGGACTAAAGGTGATTCAGAGAGTTGAGTGCTTTGATATGGACAAGTGTCCCTACTGCTTTTATGTGCTTGTGTCTGTCTTTGTTGTCCCAGATACCTTTGCACTTCACCTCCTTTGGCACTGCTCCCCAAGCAAAGTCTGAGACCATCTGGTGACAAATTGTATTGTAGCAAGAGAAGAGAAGAGGAGACCAGGACCCAAGTGAGAGATTCCTATCACTTTGAAAAAGACTCTGCAATAATAAGCAAGTCATCTAAATATGTCAAAATGCAGATAACCTGTAGCCTGCAATGTGCTATAAATGTAACTAGACACTATGTGAATAGTCTTGGAGCAGTGGATAGTGCAAAGGGTAAGGCAGAGAACTGACAATGTGATCCAGACACACAAAGCCTTAAGAAATAGTCCAGATGGATAGGAATGTGATGATAAGCATCTTTTAAATCTAATCTTAGGAAAGAAAGGTTTCCAGGCAATTTCTTTCTTTGGCACTAGAAACATTCTTAAATAAAAAAAGCTCTCCCCATCTGGGAAGCAGGAATTGTTTCTATTACCACCCTCAAGAATACATGTGCTGTAGGACAGGCGGGAACAGAAGGGTTTGGTCTAGTGAATGTGGATAATAATTCCCTGGAAATGAGGGATTTCTCCCCACTGCCATCTGGACCACTGATTCCTGGGTCTCTGTATCCCTTTATCAGAGGTAATCCATTGCCAAAGCGAGAAATGGAGATTTAGACTATCTGAAAGGGATAAGGGGTTGTCAGGTTTGGGGGGGGGGGGCAAGCTTTCTTTAATTGTCTGATTACAAGCAGTTTGCTGAGATTGCTTGTATTGATTCTTGCCAAAAGTGGATGAAAGAGCTAAAAAAAAAACGTGGAAAATTTAGCGAAGGAGGGTTGAAATATCTGAGATATATTAGCTTACCCTTATCATCAAATTTTGATAACCTCTGCAGTAGGCATACCAAAAACTAAATCTGACCCAAATTTGAATTTAAACTCTTATTTTTTACATCCACTATGATGCTCTGAGAATACAGCCAGGCAAACCTACTCAACACAGTATCAGTGGCAACAGCCCTGGATGTAGCATCTACAAAGTCATAAACACACTTTAAACAATGAGTAGTAACCTGAGAAACAGAAGAAACTAAACCACACAAAGCAGAATTTCCTAGCAGGAAGAATCTGTAGATAAAGCATTCCTTATACCTTCACAATTAGTCAGAATAAACTTTAACATGTGAGTCTGACAATACAAAATTCTAAAAATGAAAGTTGCAGAAGTATTCATTTTCTCAAACTTGCCAGTTGTTTTTATCATCTTTGTGAAAAGGGGAAGGATTATAGTTAAAAAAAAATGCGTGGCATCAGTTGGATCGATTAAAGCTATAGGTGCTGGTTCCGGTCTGGGATGAGTGTTTTTAACCTTGAAAGACTGAGGAATTTTGTATATTCTATCTGCTTTCTTTAGGTGCAGCAGTCTGGCTATCAGGGAGAGGTGTGACAAATACATCTTCCAGTGCTGGCAGGGCTAAGGGGATGGGAGGAGGTAATGCAAATTCCAGTTGTAATATTTGATGGCATTTTCTATGGAACTGAGGAACCTCGGTGCTCTCTCACTAAAAACACTGTCACATTCTGAAAATAATCTCAGAGAAAGACAGTCCTTGACATGGACATTTTGATAACTTGCTCTCCTTTGACTCTGAATCAGAATTCTGAGGAGAAAAACCTGTATTCAACCCATCACCTTCCTATCCAGATTCAATTTCTTGAATCTGTAGGGAAAAGAATAATCCCTTTTTTAATAACCAGAAACCATCCGATAAGAAGATTCAATAGCATGTACAACACCCTAAGCCAGACTTAATAAACTACTCCTGTCAAGAGAAACTGGAGCAGCATAAGATATATGTTTAGTTTTCTGTTTCTTTTTAACAAGAGAATTAGGGCAAACAGGGTTTTTAATGACAGTAATAGCTTCCCCATGGATGGGCATCACCTAATTCAGCCCCACATTCCCTCTAGAGCCTTAAGATCTAGTAACCAGAACCTCATAACTGTCATCAAACATAAAAACGAAGCTGGTAAGTCCCTCTTTGCCAACACCATTGCCAAAACCTGGAAAACACTAGCAAGCCAAATAACTTCTACCACCTCCTTTAGTCAATTCAAAAAACTCCTATAAACCCACTATCTAAGTAACTGGCTATGCTCATGCCACTCACCAGACTAATCCATACCAAGAGAATTTGTCAGGGTACAGCTATGTATAAACAGCTACTCCCCTGAAAGCTTCCAAACTCGTGTACCTTTACCTTACAAAACCTATAACGTCAAAAGAAAAGAAAATGTACCTCTGATTGTCTACTGTAAGAAATGTTAATCACTAGCATGATGTCCTGTTGTGTGTATACATATGCTATATGTATGTTTGTTAATCATCAGCATGTTGTCCTGATGTGTATATATGCCATATGTATGTATGTTCTACTTCTTTTTACTCTCATGTAATGTATTGTAATGTGGAGCTTTTCTCCCCGGGCCTCCGCTGAAAATGGACCTATGTCCAGTCAGACTTTCCCGGTAAACAAATGTAAAATAAATAAATAAATAAATAAAATAAAATAAACATTCTGGTTAAGCAAGGGCACCTTCCCTGACCTTTCTCCCAAGACTGACAAAAGTGTATCTTCCTTGCCCAATAAAGAGACCCCAAGAGCCGCACAAGATGTGGCTAACCCCTGGTCCAGGGGAGACATCTGGGAAAACGATGAGTGCTCTGAGGAACCAGCTATTGCCACAGCAGAGCCACCCACCTGAGGCTGAGATAAATTGTTAGCCTGCTGTGGTAGCAAATGTGGTTTAGTTAACTTTTTCTATATGGAAAAAAGACTGACCAGGGGACTGGTAGTTTGTTCCATGCTCAAGCAGAAAATGATACCTTTTTCCTGGAGAAACCAAGCAGCACAAGCCAGTAAAATATCAGAAGTATTCTAAAGTCACTTTCCCAATTAAAAAAAAAAGTAAAACCACTCTGATACATTTTACCAGTTCAAAAAGTAATTTAAACACTTTTCTCCACAGAGAAAATGGATTTAGAATGTTTAAATCAACTTTTAAATTGCCAAACTTAAAAGTGCGCTCTAATTTAAAAGTACAGCTGTTTAAACCAATTTTTAAATTGCCAAACTTAAAAATGCACTCTCATTTAAAAGTACAGCAAAGCTACATGACAGTCAATAAAAAAACATGTTTTGGATGTATGGAAGGTACCGTGAATATTTGGAAGCTGGCTGGCTGTTACAGCCTATGCAGGATATAAGCAATATAGTTTAAGCTACTGCAGCAGTGATCAATGTGAAGAGCAACAGTATAATCTTTTAGTTCTGTAGTATATTTTTGTCACAACTAATATAAACCTCTGTTAGTATTTAAAGCTGTCAGGCCCTTTCAGACATTCCCATTAGGACAGTTTATTTAGACTATGTAATTATTTACAAAGATATTTTATAATTATTATAATCCTGCTACTTGGAATTACCTGCTTAAATATTACTGGGTAGTTTGCTTTCCTTCTAGAAAACCTTTTTCATCTACTAATATATGATTTTCTAGTAGCAGGCTTTCTTATAGGTTCATAGGTTCATACTAGGCTATCTGCCCTAGGGCATTTATAAGCCTAGCCAGAATGTGTTTGGCTTTCGCCACCCATTTTAAATTAATTTTGCTATGCCCTTTTTTGAGGTTAGTATACTGTGCCTCTGTCTAACAGTGACACAGAAGTGATACCCGGGGTAAACCTACGATCACCCATCCACTCATCAAGATTCCTCTTGAAGAGAGTCAATGAGGGACTCTGCCTAACCTGGACTGGGATTTTATTCCAGAGTGAAGGGAGCCTCTGGGTTATGAATCTGTCCCTCCAGCATGTCCTATTTATTTCAGTGCTGAGGTTCAAGTCTCTCGAGCGCGTAGCTCGATAGGATTTGGATTTTCTGAGGTGCAGCATGTCCATTAATTCCGGGTTGGACATGGCTTTATACGTCAGGCACAGATCGCCTCTGAGCAGGCGGTATGCCACTGAGTAGAGCTGGAGTTTCTTTAACCGGGCAGCATATGGTATCTGTTTGAGCCCTTTGATCCTCTTGGTGAGGTACTTTTGGGGTCTTTCCAGTTGCTGCAGGTGTCTGGTAAGGTACATCCCAAAAGGGGCATTGTACTCAATTATGGGCCTGATGAGGGATGAGTAAAGAGGCACGATGACCATCTAGATGTGAATCCCTTCATGATTAGGTGGGCTATATAAAATGTTTTTCTAACCACTTTGGCCACGTGGTTGTCAAATGAGAGATTGCTATCAACTTGGGTCCTCAGGTCCCTAATTACTTCTTCTGTACTTAATGGATTACCACCTATGTGGTAATTTGTGGGCACTTTGTTTTTGCCAAAGGGGATGACTATACACTTTTTGGCATTTAGCTTGAGGCCATGGCTCTGGCACCAGTTGTCTGTTTCTATGAGGCCCTTTTGGAGGATGCTTGTGTCGGCTGGAGAGTCGATTATGACGCCCTTCTTACCCCATTAGTGCCTGCTGCACATCCGTAATAAACTGAGGCAATATTCCTGTCCAGTTAACATAAACTAAAATGATTGTGTGTGTAGATAGGTCTGATATATTCACACACACACACACACACACACACACACACACACACACACACACACACACACACACACACACACACACAATCATGTATTAGAGAGTTTCCAAATTGTTGCAGGAAATCATGTTGTGCTTCCTTTTCTCTTCATCAGTTGACCTGATGAATTTAAGTATGTCTAAAAGTTTTTAAATCCTGTATTTACTGTGAAGTATTACTATTTAAAAAGCAAGTTGTGGCTGCTGTTACTTGAAAAATTATCATCCTGATATCACTTTGCACCAGAAACCAAGCCTGCAAGAAAAAAAATATTAACAGGCCTCTGAAAAAATGTGTTACACAGAGCATTTTGAATGAGCTCAGTACTCCATGAGACAGTACAAGAGATATTCTTGTTTAGTGTCTCACATTCAAATAGAAATTTCTCAAGAAACACTAGAAACAATATTTCATGGCAGAAGAAAAGAAAAACCTTTCTTTTGAGTTTCAAGATTATCAAGAGTTCACTGAAATGTGATTTCATGTCAAAAATGAGCAATGTGACTTCTGTCAAATGCTATGTACCCCAAATAAGCTGATGTCATGTCACAGGCGAATGAAAATTCATTTGACAATGATTTAAGACACAAGTAAGGAGCTACATATTTGTCCTTCAGAGAATATAAACTGGAGTAATTTTAGTGACTTTAAGTCACATGTCACTTAACCAAGAGTTTTTATTTATTATTATTATTATTATTATTACTATTATAAAATCCCTTGCGGATCAGTCCTGATTAATAATAGGTTCATAGGTTCATAGGTTCATACTAGGCTATCTGCCCGAGGGCATTTACAAGCCTAGCCCATCGTTTTGTGGCTTACGCCACCCCTTTAGTATGGGGAACTATACCCATTATTTTGCTGTGCCTGTGTCGAGTAGTGACACTGAGGTAATCCCTGGGGTATATCTGCGATCTCCCATCCATTGGTCAAGATTTCTCTTGAACAAGGCCAGCGAGGTGCTCTGCCTCACATGTACCGGGATTTTGTTCCACAGCATAGGGAGTCTTTGGGTGATGAATCTATCCCTCCAGCACGTCCTATTAATAGCCGTGTCGAGGTTTAAGTCTCCCGCCCTTGTGGCTCTGATGGATCTAGATTTTTTGAGGTGAAGCATATTCATCAAATCTGGGTTTGACATGGCCTTGTATGTTAGGCAAACTGTTCCCTGAATGTTGTTAAAACAGAGGTTATTATTTTTTCTTGGTTTCTCTAAAATATTCAGACCCCCCTTTTCTCCCTCACTGACGTGTTTTGTTCTGCTCCAGTGCATAATATCCATCCTATGGATAGAGAACACAAAATGTATTGATCAACTAGAAAGGGTTTTCCTCAGATAAATTCCTTAGAGTGGTTTAGAAATCTGAGTTCAATATAGAGCCTTTTTTTTGCAAAACCAATTTCTACACTATTGTGAAGCTGTTCAAATCTTTTAATTCAAGACCAACTGAAAAAGATAATATGAAAATGGTGCAGTAAATCATTTTCCGCTTATAAGAAGACAGGGTTCTACTGTAATTTTTATCATGCCCCCAAGAACAGGGCATCAGTGATGACATACTCTGGATAACTTTGACCTCAAGGTGAATTTAAAGGTGCAACATTTCAGAACTGCTTGTCACTACTGTTGTTGTCTCATGGAGTTTAGATGTTCTTTCTCAGTATGAATACTGTGTTCCATCCATTACCAGTCTTAAAGCTCTTAGGTTTTAAGTGAATCAGCTTCATTGCAACTTCACATTGATCCATTTTCATCTAGCAACAGTCCCATTAGTACTCTGCCAGTTCCTGTCACAAACAATAAAAGCTCCTTTAGTGAGGGGCATTCTTATCTATCCTCTCCTGGGAGTCTGCCTGACTCATTTTCAGTTCAGAAAGCAATTGCTGAATCATGTAGCAGCTATCATACCCTTTCTAAGTCCCCTGATGTTTACGATTGCTGACAAAAACCTCAAGCCTACTTATTTTACATGGAAAAGGTGCGTCGGTCAAGTATACTGGATAGTGAACTAGAGAACCTTTCTTGATTTAAAATAGAAATCAAGGGAGCAGTGGCGGCTGGTGACTTCAAGTTAAAGGGGGGCTGCAAGAGACAGCTGATTGGGTGGGGCCAATGGGAAGGGGTGTGACCAACTAGAAAGGGGTGGGGCTATGCTCAAAACCACAACAACTGGAACTTTAATTAAATACACTGCCCTGGGTGCCAAACCGTCATTACGAGAGTCCAATCGACAAAATGAAGTGTAGAAGAAAAAACTATTTCAATGCATTGGCTACATGACAACTTACTTAATATCTAGATGGAAACACAAAGGTTGTGAGGCATGAAAAAATAAATTGCTTTTTAAATACATTACTGGAATGCCAGTCAAAATCAAGTATAAAAAAAATAAGCAGCACTCAGCTCAAACCACTTCTCCTTGCACTGCAGTTCCAATTATAATTTATATTCAGCTTTATAAAATTGCCAAATAACATGCTGAAAGTAGCAATCGCTGTGATACCCCCACTTGTAAAAATATTTCTTATCCAAAAAAAGACCTGCTGTCTGACAACGACTATCTACTTGTTTCATGAAGAACACATGATCAAAGTAAAAAATGAACAGCGAACAAGAAACAAGCTCAAGATAAATTGCTTAAAGGATTACTGCACCGGTTATGGACCACACATGCTAGATTGGCATTCTGTTTAGTTTACGGGTAAAGCCTGCAAAGATAACTGCAAGTCTCCAACAAATGTAATGAGCTTCTGAAAACACTGTAATCTTGTCCTTTATTACAAATACTGTCATATGCATTTCAATACCTAAGGCTTATTCGTTATCTAGTTATGTAAATATTCTCTGCATGGCAACAATGAAAAGGCTTTCAATGTTGGTAATTCTTTAACAGTATGCTTATTAAAGCGTACTTGCATCTTACAGTCTCTGACAAGCTTACCTGATGATCATTAAAGTATTGTTACTTTAATACAGAGCAACAGGGCACTGAAACAGTATGCATTTTCTGAATAATAAGAAGCATAAATCAACAGTATAAAAATATGACAGAAAACCAGAACATTTGGCAAAATCAAGGACAGATGAAAAGCCACGGTCATACTTGTGGTCTACCTTGGATGGGGGAATATTCTGCACACTTACACTGCATAACTGTTCCTTGCCTTGCTTGGACACATCCAGAGCCACTACAATGGGGAGTGGGGTGCAACAAGTAGGTCACAGTTTGAAATGTCTCTGGCTGACGGTGATAGCTCTGACACTCATACCTCTCAACCTCAGAGCAAGAAATCTGGATAAAGCCATAGATAGAAGTGGAACACAGGCCCAAAAATAAAGACAATTTTTAAATATCACTCTTATAAATTTAGAATGATAATAGAATATTAGTAGGTCTTGCATTAGTATGAATTTTTGAAGGTATGAAATCTGAAACTCAAATGTCTGCCATTATTTTCTAACTTCAGTCTTTAATGATTTGCCAGTAATATGACAGAAAACCACAATTTTATGAAAAACAGACCAAAAATGTTATGCAAAAATATAAAATTGCCACACAATACAGCTGGGAACCTGTTAAAGAAGGGATACCTTTTTAAAATTAGTACTGTTAACTTGAGCAGCTGACAAAAGAAGAGCATCGAAATGCATTTCTGAAATAAAAGTAATCTATAAATATGATCATTACAGTTATTTATAATTGTAAACCCTCCACGTTTTCTTCCAGAATTGTCATTTTGCAGAGGGATTATTAAGGGGAGAGCAAAATTTTGAGCCAAAATTGGAGACAGTTGAGAGGTTTGGATATTCCTAATTCTATAAAGCGATTTATTTACACGTACCTCTCAACCTATTAATGCAGGAAATCTGGATATGGCCAAATATATTGGGGGAAAATACAAACAGTACTAAAAAGACAGTTGATAGAATAACAGGTCTTGCTTTAGCATGCATTTTTCTGAAGGTTATGATGTCTGAAACTCAATGTCTGTCATTACTTATTGACTTCATTCCTAAATGATTTGGCAGAATACCACACATTTTATGAGGAACAAACCAAAAATAAGAAGCAAAAATCTATTCATTCTGCAAAAGTCTGGACAGTTGAGAGGTATAGTTCAGCCAGGGCTGTTGGAGTTTGCTGCCCCCCCCCCTCACAAAATCATGGTTGAATGGAGCGTCCCCCCTGCGGCCATTCCAATGTCCCATTCCTTGGTTATTTTGCCCCATTTGCCATAAACACTGTAATGTGCATACTGCTTTACTTCAGCGATGATATGGATTTCATTTGAAAGTTTTATTTTATATTTTACAGCATAAACCCTAATATATGTCTGCAAAACAAAGCAATGCGGTCTCACAATGAAAATAGACTTAGCATTAAAACTTCTCTGCCCTTGAAACTCACATTCATTGAAAAGATATTGAAACCCACATTCAAAGAAAATACATTTTGCCAGTGGCAGATAAAGATTAATTTTGGGCTGTTTTCAAATTATAGGCCCCTTGAACATGAAACATACACGTGTTCTTTGATACACCTTCCTGACTTATTAAATTATATTCCTTGTACAATACAGTACGGTTGAACTGCCCAATTCAGAACATTTCCATCATAAAAGTCTACTCAAACTTCAACAGTCCACCAGTATCAGTAAATATGCACGATCTCTGAAGAAGTAAAAGCTATCTAAATAATTCCACATTAAAGAAATCTGTTAACTAATGAAGAGGTTACTGCTAGCAAACAACTTTATATGTCATTGTTTCATCTACAAATAAAGTGCCTTTTGCCATTGCTTATGTTGCATTAAAAAAAGTATAATGCTAGTAATATCGCAATAGGGAATGGATGGCAAACTGATAACAGGTTCATAGTTACTAGGTATCTTCGCCAAAGAGGACTGCAGCATCCATCCCCTTTAAAACAGAGTACAGTATCAGCAATGGATCTACCTTCTCACTGAGTAGAACCCATAGCCTTCTGCATTCAAAGTAAGTACACTACCTGTTGTGCTATTTACAATGTAAGCAGACTAGGCATAAGCAGCACTAAACTTTTGTTCCCCTGCAGCTCTCAGCTCCTTGTAAAATCTATTCGACACTCAGCTGTATCTCTGAACTTTGCAGCACAAGAAATCTGGGCAAAGCCAAAATTTATTTGGGGGGAGACAAAAGCCCAAAAACCAGGGACACATTTTAAGCATTGCTTGTATAATGTTGGAAAGTTGCTAGAATAAAATGCTGTGTTACCAACATACATTTCACTGCCAAGTATTGAACCCCAGTCCCTGTGCTAAACAGCAAAAGCAACATATCACTATGCCAAATCATCTGTTTTTTATGAAAGAAAGGAAGACTGAAACTTAAATGGCTACTATTTAGTGAATTCAGTTCTCACCATAGCTGTCAACATCTTAGCACAAAACACCTGAACAAAGCCAATAATGGGGGAATACAGCCCCCAAACATATTCAGTGAGTTCAGTTATCATCATAGCTCTCAACCTTGGCACAAAAAACCTGGACGAAGCCAATAATGGGGGATTACAGTCCAAAAAATAGAGACAAATATCCACTGAGGACAACAGAGCAAAACCCAAGGAGGACATGCAAACTCCACACAGAAGGAATCCCAACCAAGAATCAAACCAGTCAACCCATAGCTGTCAGGCAACACTGCACTACTGTCTGTTTTAAGTAACAACAATACAGAAACACAGATTTTATGAGGAATAGAACAAATATGAGGCAAAAATCTGCAAATGTTTTAGAAATGGTGGTGGGCAGGGAATTCAGGCTCTTGTCACTTGGGTACAGGGTTCAAGCCTTATTCTCTACCCACCACCATGAAGCAACTGGGGCATTACACACACACACACACACACACACACACACACACACAGTGAGAGAGCGAGAGAGAAAGGGAGATTTAGAAAGAAAGACAGAGAAGAAACAGAAGGGCTACTGATTGGGTGGACAAGCTGCACAGTTCAAATTTTTTGGAACTAAATTAACTTTTTTTCTTTTCTCTTTGTGGTGTAAGAGAGAGTCTTAGTTTTATTGTGTGCCCAGGAGCACTGGTCCAAGGATAGAGCCAGGGTACAAATGGAAGGAAGGCAACTTTGTTTGTAAGATAAGAGCCAAAAGCTTATATGGAAAGCTGTTTGAGGGAAGGCATGACAATAGATGGCAGCAGCAGTGAGACCAATGAGTGGACAGCATGTGATGGCATGGTAATAGATGGCAGCAGCAGTAGTGAGCCAATGAGTGGACAGCATGGGATGGCATGGCAGTAGATGGCAGCAGCAGTGAGACCAATGAGTGGACAGCATGTGATGGCATGGTAATAGATGGCAGAAGCAGTAGTGAGCCAATGAGTGGACAGCATGGGATGGCATGGCAATAGATGGCGGCAGCAGTGAGACCAATGAGTGGACAGCATGGGATAGCATGGTAATAGATGGCAGAAGCAGTAGTGAGCCAATGAGTGGACAGCATGGGATGGCATGGCAATAGATGGCAGCAGCAGTGAGACCAATGAGTGGACAGCATGGGATGGCATGGTAATAGATGGCAGCAGCAGTAGTGAGCCAATGAGTGGACAGCATGGGATGGCATGGCAGTAGCAGTGAGACCAATGAGTGGACAGCATGTGATGGCATGGTAATAGATGGCAGCAGCAGTAGTGAGCCAATGAGTGGACAGCATGGGATGGCATGGCAATAGATGGCAGCAGCAGTGAGACCAATGAGTGGACAGCATGGGATGGCATGGTAATAGATGGCAGCAGCAGTAGTGAGCCAATGAGTGGACAGCATGGGATGGCATGGCAATAGATGGCAGCAGCAGTGAGACCAATGAGTGGACAGCATGGGATGGCATGGTAATAGATTGCAGAAGCAGTAGTGAGCCAATGAGTGGACAGCATGGGATGGCATGGCAATAGATGGCAGCAGCAGTGAGACCAATGAGTGGACAGCATGGAATGGCATGGTAATAGATGGCAGCAGCAGTAGTGAGCCAATGAGTGGACAGCATGTGATGGCACGGTAATAGATGGCAGCAGCAGTGAGACCAATGAGTGGACAGCATGGAATGGCATGGTAATAGATGGCAGCAGCAGTAGTGAGCCAATGAGTGGACAGCATGTGATGGCACGGTAATAGATGGCAGCAGCAGTGAGACCAATGAGTGGACAGCATGTGATGGCATGGTAATAGATGGCAACAGCAGTGAGAGAAATGAGTGGACCATATGCTGTGATTTTACCTTTAGGGGAATTATTCCATTTTGATATTTAAAAGACTTTTTTTACCAAAAACAAAGCTTAAAAAATTTCTGGGATACATAAAGTTTACCACTAAGTGTTCCCTTAGTAGTAACTTTACTGAGTGAATGGGTAGCGAAGGTAATGAGGTACAGATGTTCTTGAATACAGAAAGTGTGCACTAATTGTACACTTAGTGGCAACCTTTATAAATACCAGGGAATATGTCTCTTAGGAAACAAACATGCATAATGATATAGTTATTTGGTTATCACACATTCCTCATCTCACTTGGGAAAGCCCTTGAACTATATTAATTATCAATGTCAGTAGCTCAACAGGTAGGAAACTTGTCTTGGATGCAGTCATCAGCTGACTATTTGCAAGACATACTGACAATGCATTGCAGAGAAAGTTAGGTGCTCCCACTTGAATGTGCCATGCTTCCAATGAGATGGCAAACTGAGGTCCCTTCTGACCCAGTTCATGGTATGTCAGGTGGATATACAATATCCCATGTCACTTATGAAATAGCAGGGGTGTATTATTTATATTACTTATTTACATCACTTATTTACACAAATATAATATGTACATTGCTTATTTCAATCATAAACAAATCAGCATCAAAGAAAAAAAATGTTATTTCTTCATCCTCTTTCATATGACAGACACTTTATACTGATTAGAATACTTGACATTTCTCATTTATGTTATATAAGTTTCTGACATCTTGCTGTTCAATTAAACCCTACACATGAAAAAATTGTGTTCATTTATTCAAATCCAGTTTCTGTTACTCTCACACCTTGTATTTCCCAAACAACATCATATTCAAACTGGCTTCATTTACATATTAATTTTGCAATAACCTTTTTTATAGTATTCCAGAATCCCTTCTGTCCTCTCACATGACATAAAACTGTTCTACTGTTCCTAGTATATACCACGTATACAACACTTTGTGTTCTTGCTGTTTAAATGCTATTGATGTCTTCATAGCATTTTGTTTAACAAAATTTCCAATTAACAAATCTTGTTATTCCTATGTCATCTCAAATGATTCATTTCTTCCATCTAGTATTTTAATACCCTCATATAAATTCACCCATGGCTTAATCCAACAGTACGGCTGCAAGATTATACATATAAATTCACCCATAGCTTAATCCAACAGTACTGTTCCATGATTATACATATAAATTCACCCATGGCTTAATCCAACAGCACTGCTCCATGATTATACATATAAATTCACCCATAGCTTAACCCAACAGTACTGCTCCGTGATTATACATATAAATTCATCCATGGCTTAATCCAACAGCACTACTCCATCATTATACATAAAAATTCACCCATAGCTTAACCCAACAGTACTGCTCCATGATTATACATATAAATTCATCCATGGCTTAACCCAACAGTACTGCTCCATGATTATACATATAAATTCACCCAGAGCTTAACCCAACAGTACTGCTCCATGATTATACATATAAATTCACCCATAGCTTAACCCAACAGTACTGCTCCATGATTATACATATAAATTCACCCATAGCTTAACCCAACAGTACTGCTCCATGATTATACATATAAATTCACCAATGGCTTAATCCAACAGTACTGTTCCGTGATTATACATATAAATTCACCCATAGCTTAATCCAACAGTACTGCTCCAAGATTATACATATAAATTCACCCATAGCTTAACCCTACAGTACTGCTCCATGATTATACATATAAATTCACCCATGGCTTAATCCAACAGTACTGCTCCATGATTATACATATAAATTCACCCATAGCTTAGACCAACAGTACTGCTCCGTGATTATACATATAAATTCACCCATGGCTTAACCCAACAGTACTGCTCCATGATTATACATATAAATTCACCCAGAGCTTAACCCAAAAGTACTGCTCCGTGATTATACAATATAAATTCACCCATGGCTTAACCCAACAGTACTGCTCCATGATTATACATATAAATTCACCCATGGCTTAATCCAACAGCACTGCTCCATGATTATACATATAAATTCACCCATAGCTTAACCCAACAGTACTGCTCCATGATTATACATATAAATTCACCCATGGCTTAATCCAACAGCACTGCTCCATGATTATACATATAAATTCATCCATGGCTTATCCCAACAGTACTGCTCCATGATTATACATATAAATTCACCCATGGCTTAATCCAACAGCACTGCTCCATGATTATACATATAACTTCACCCATAGCTTAATCCAACAGCACTGCTCCATGATTATACATATAAATTCACCCATGGCTTAATCCAACAGTACTGATCCAAGATTATACAAATAAATTCACCCATAGCTTAACCCAACAGTAATGCTCCATGATTATACATATAAATTCACCCATAGCTTAACCCAACAGTACTGCTCCATGATTATACATATAAAATCACCCATGGCTTAATCCAACAGCACTGCTCCATCATTATACATATAAATTCACCCATGGCTTAATCCAACAGTACTGCTCCATGATTATACATATAAATTCACCCATAGCTTAACCTAACAGTACTGCTCCATGATAATACATATAAATTCACCCATAGCTTAATCCAACAGTACTACTCCACGATTATACATATAAATTCACCCATAGCTTAACCAAACAGTACTGCTCCATTATTATACATATAAATTCACCCATGGCTTAACCAAACAGTACTGCTCCATGATTATACATATAAATTCACCCATAGCTTAACCCAACAGTACTGCTCCATGATTATACATATAAATTCACCCATGGCTTAATCCAACAGCACTGCTCCATGATTATACATATAAATTCACCCATAGCTTAATCCAACAGTACTGCTCCATGATTATACATATATATTCACCCATAGCTTAATCCAACAGTACTGCTCCATGATTATACATATAAATTCACCCATAGCTTAACCCAACAGTACTGCTCAATGATTATACATATAAATTCACCCATAGCTTAATCAAACAGTACTGCTCCATGGTTATACATATAAATTCACCCATAGCTTAACCCAACAGTACTGCTCCATTATTATATATATAAATTCACCCATAGCTTAGCCCAACAGTACTGCTCCGTGATTATACATATAAATTCACCCATGGCTTAACCCAACAATACTGCTCCATGATTATACATATAAATTCACCCAGAGCTTAACCCAACAGTACTGCTCCGTGATTATACAATATAAATTCACCCATGGCTTAACCCAACAGTACTGCTCCATGATTATACATATAAGTTCACCCATGGCTTAATCCAACAGCACTGCTCCATGATTATACATATAAATTCACCCATAGCTTAACCGAACAGTACTGCTCCATGATTATAAGTATAAATTCACCCATAGCTTAACCCAACAGTACTGCTCCATGATTATACATATAAATTCACCCATAGCTTAACCCAACAGTACTGCTCCATGATTATACATATAATTTCACCCGTAGCTTAATCCAACAGTACTGCTCCATGATTATACATATAAATTCACCCATGGCTTAATCCAACAGTACTGCTCCATGATTATAAATATAAATTCACCCATAGCTTAATCAAACAGTACTGCTCCATGATTATACATATAAATTCATCCATATCTTAACCCAACAGTACTGCTCCATGATTATACATATAAATTCACCCATAGCTTAACCCAACTGTACTGCTCCATGATTATACATATAAATTCACCCATAGCTTAACCCAACAGTACTGCTCCATGATTATACATATAAATTCACCCATAGCTTAACCCAACAGTACTGCTCCATGATTATACATATAAATTCACCCATACCTTAATCCATCAGTACTGCTCCATGATTATACATATAAATTCACCCATGGCTTATTCCAACAGTACTGCTCCATGATTATAAATATAAATTCACCCATAGCTTAATCAAACAGTACTGCTCCATGATTATACATATAAATTCACCCATATCTTAACCCAACAGTACTGCTCCATGATTATACATATAAATTCACACATAGTTTAACCCAACAGTACTGCTCCATGATTATACATATAAATTCACCCATGGCTTAATCCAACAGCACTGCCCCATGATTATACATATAAATTCACCCATAGCTTAACCCAACAGTACTGTTCCATGATTATACATTTAAATTCAACCATAGCTTAATCCAACAGTACTGCTCCATGATTATACATATAAATTCACCCATAGCTTAACCCAACAGTACTGCTCCATGATTATACATATATATTCACCCATGGCTTAACCCAACAGTACTGCTCCATGATTATACATATATATTCACCCATGGCTTAACCCAACAGTACTGCTCCATGATTATACATATAAATTCACCCATGGCTTATTCCAACAGCACTGCTCCATGATTATACATATAAATTCACCCATAGCTTAACCCAACAGTACTGCTCCATGGTTATACATATAAACTCACCCATGGCTTAACCCAACAGTACTGCTCCATGATTATACATATAAATTCACCCATAGCTTAACCCAACAGTACTGCTTCATGATTATACATATAAATTCACCCATAGTTAACCAAACAGTACTGCTCCATGATTATACATATAAATTCACCCTTGGCTAAATCCAACAGCACTGCTCCATGATTATACATATAAATTCGCCCATAGCTTAATCCAACAGTACTGCTCCATGATTATACATATAAATTCACCCTTGGCTTAATCCAACAACACTGCTCCATGATATATACATATAAATTCACCCATAGCTTAACCCAACAGTACTGCTCCATGATTATACATATAAATTCACCCATAGCTTAACCCAACAGTACTGCTCCATGATTATACATATAAATTCACCCATAGCTTAACCCAGCAGTACTGCTCCATGATTATATATATAAATTCACCCATAGCTTAACCCAACAGTACTGCTCCATGACTATACATATAAATTCACCCATAGCTTAACCCAACAGTACTGCTCCATGATTATACATATAAATTCACCCATAGCTTAATCCAACAGTACTGCTCCATGATTATACATAGAAATTCACCCATGGCTTAATCCAACAGTACTGCTCCATGATTATACATATAAATTTACCCATGGCTTAATCCAACAGCACTGCTCCATGATTATACATATAAATTCACCCTAAGCTTAATCCAACAGTACTGCTGCAGGATTATACATATAAATTCACCCATGGCTTAAACCAACAGTACTGTTCCAGGATTATACATATAAATTCACCCATAGCTTAATCCAACAGTACTGCTCCATGATTATACATATAAATTCACCCATAGCTTATTCCAACAGTACTGCTCCATGATTATACTTATAAATTCACCCATAGCTTAACCCAACAGTACTGCTCCATGATTATACATATAAATTCACCCATAGCTTAATCCAACAGTACTGCTCCATGATTATACATATAAATTCACCCATAGCTTATTCCAACAGTACTGCTCCATGATTATACATATAAATTCAACCATAGCTTAACCCAACAGTACTACTCCATGATTATACATATAAATTCACCCATAGCTTAACCCAACAGTACTGCTCCATGATTATACATATAAATTCACCCATAGCTTAACCCAACAGTACTGCTCCTTGATTATACATATAAATTCACCCATAGCTTAATCCAACAGTACTGCTCCATGATTATACATATAAATTCACCCATATCTTAATCCAACAGTACTGCTCCATGATTATACATATAAATTCACTCATAGCTTAACCCAACAGTACTGCTCCATGATTATACATATAAATTCACCCCTGGCTTAATCCAACAGTACTGCTCCATGTTTATACATATAAATTCACCCATAGTTTAGTTGAACAGTACTGCTCCATGATTATACATATAAATTCACCCATGGCTTAATCCACCAGTACTGCTCCATGATTATACATATAAATTCACCCATAGCTTAATCAAACAGTACTGCTCCATGATTATACATATAAATTCAACCATAGCTTAATCCAACAGTACTGCTCCATGATTATACATATAAATTCTCCCATAGCTTAACCCAATAGTACTGCTCCATGATTATACATATAAATTCACCCATAGCTTAACCCAACAGTACTGTTCCTTGATTATACATATAAATTCACCCATAGCTTAATTCAACAGTACTGCTCCATGATTATACATATAAATTCACCGATACTTTAATCCAACAGTACTGCTCCATGATTATACATATAAATTCACTCATAGCTTAACCCAACAGTACTGCTCCATGATTATACATATAAATTCATCCCTGGCTATATCCAACAGTACTGCTCCATGATTATACATATAAATTCACCCATAGCTAAATCCAACAGTACTGCTCCATGATTATACATATAAATTCACCCATAGCTTAATCCAACAGTACTGCTCCATGATTATACATATAAATTCACCCATGGCTTAATCCAACAGCACTGCTGCATGATTATACATATAAATTCACCCATAGCTTAACCCAACAGTACTGCTCCATGATTATACATATAAATTCACCCATGGCTTAATCGAACAGTATTGCTCCATGATTATACATATAAATTCACCCATAGCTTAACCCAAAAGTACTGCTCCATGATTATACATATAAATTCACCCATAGCTTAATCCAACAGTACTGCTCCATGATTATACATATAAATTCACCCATAGCTTAATCCAACAGTACTGCTCCATGATTATACATATAAATTCACCCATGGCTTAATCCAACAGCACTGCTGCATGATTATACATATAAATTCACCCATAGCTTAACCCAACAGTACTGCTCCATGATTATACATATAAATTCACCCATGGCTTAATCCAACAGTATTGCTCCATGATTATACATATAAATTCACCCATAGCTTTATCCAACAGTACTGCTCCATGATTATACATATAAATTCACCCATGGCTTAATCCAACAGTACTGCTCCATGATTATACATATAAATTCACCCATGGCTTAATCCAACTGCACTGCTCCATGATTATACATATAAATTCACCCATAGCTTAATCCAACAGTACTGCTCCATGATTATACATATAAATTCACCCATAGCTTAATCCAACAGTACTGCTCCATGATTATACATATAAATTCACCCATAGCTTAATCCAACAGTACTGCTCTTTGATTATACATATAAATTCACACATGGCTTAACCCAACTGTACTGCTCCGTGATTATACATATAAATTCACCAATAGCTTAATCCAACAGTACTGCTCCATGATTATACATATAAATTCTCCCATAGCTTAACCCAACAGTACTGCTCCTTGATTATACATATAAATTCACCCATGGCTTAATCCAACAGTACTGCTCCATGATTATACATATAAATTCACCCATGGCTTAACCCAACAGTACTGCTCCATGATTATTTATATAAATTCACCCATAGCTTAATCCAACAGTACTGCTCCATGATTATACATATAAATTCACCCATAGCTTAACCCAAAAGTACTTCTCCATGATTATACATATAAATTCATCCATGGATTAATCCAACAGCACTGCACCATGATTATACATATAAATTCACCCATAGCTTAACCCGACAGTACTGCTCCATGATTATACATATAAATTCACCCATAGCTTAATCCAACAGTACTGCTCCATGATTAGACATAAAAATTCACCCATAGCTTAATCCAACAGTACTGCTCCATGATTATACATATAAATTCACCCATGGCTAAATCCAACAATACTGCTCCATGTTTATACATATAAATTCACCCATAGCTTAACACAACAGTACTGCTCCATGATTATACATATAAATTTTCCCATAGCTTAATCCAACAGTACTGCTCCATGATTATACATATATATTCACCCATAGAATAATCCAACAGTACTGCTCCATGACTATACATATAAATTCACTCATAGCTTAACCCAACAGTACTGCTCCATGATTATACATATAAATTCACCCCTGGCTTAATCCAACAGTACTGCTCCATGATTATACATATAAATTTACCCATAGCTTAATCCAACAGTACTGCTCCATGATTATACATATAAATTCACCCATAGCTTAATCCAACAGTACTGCTTCATGATTATACATATAAATTCACCCATAGCTTAACCCAACAGTACTGCTCCATTATTATACATATAAATTCACCCATAGCTTAACCCAACAGTACTGCTCCATTATTATACATATAAATTCACCCATAGCTTAACCCAACAGTACTGCTCCATGATTACCCATATAAATTCACCCATATCTTAACCCAACAGTACTGCTCCATTATTATACATATAAATTCACCCATAGCTTAACCCAACAGTACTGCTCCATTATTATACATATAAATTCACCCATAGCTTAACCCAACAGTACTGCTGCATGATTATACATATAAATTCACCAGTAGTTTAATCCAACAGTACTGCTCCATGATTATACATATAAATTCACCCATGGCTTAACCCAACAGTACTGCTGCATGATTATACATATAAATTCACCCATAGCTTAACCCAACAGTACTGCTCCATGGTTATACATATAAACTCACCCATGGCTTAACCCAACAGTACTGCTCCATGATTATACATATAAATTCACCCATAGCTTAACCCAACAGTACTGCTTCATGATTATACATATAAATTCACCCATAGTTAACCAAACAGTACTGCTCCATGATTATACATATAAATTCACCCTTGGCTAAATCCAACAGCACTGCTCCATGATTATACATATAAATTCGCCCATAGCTTAATCCAACAGTACTGCTCCATGATTATACATATAAATTCACCCTTGGCTTAATCCAACAACACTGCTCCATGATATATACATATAAATTCACCCATAGCTTAACCCAACAGTACTGCTCCATGATTATACATATAAATTCACCAATAGCTTAACCCAACAGTACTGCTCCATGATTATACATATAAATTCACCCATAGCTTAACCCAGCAGTACTGCTCCATGATTATATATATAAATTCACCCATAGCTTAACCCAACAGTACTGCTCCATGACTATACATATAAATTCACCCATAGCTAAACCCAACAGTACTGCTCCATGATTATACATATAAATTCACCCATAGCTTAATCCAACAGTACTGCTCCATGATTATACATAGAAATTCACCCATGGCTTAATCCAACAGTACTGCTCCATGATTATACATATAAATTTACCCATGGCTTAATCCAACAGCACTGCTCCATGATTATACATATAAATTCACCCTAAGCTTAATCCAACAGTACTGCTGCAGGATTATACATATAAATTCACCCATGGCTTAAACCAACAGTACTGTTCCAGGATTATACATATAAATTCACCCATAGCTTAATCCAACAGTACTGCTCCATGATTATACATATAAATTCACCCATAGCTTATTCCAACAGTACTGCTCCATGATTATACTTATAAATTCACCCATAGCTTAACCCAACAGTACTGCTCCATGATTATACATATAAATTCACCCATAGCTTAATCCAACAGTACTGCTCCATGATTATACATATAAATTCACCCATAGCTTATTCCAACAGTACTGCTCCATGATTATACATATAAATTCAACCATAGCTTAACCCAACAGTACTACTCCATGATTATACATATAAATTCACCCATAGCTTAACCCAACAGTGCTGCTCCATGATTATACATATAAATTCACCCATAGCTTAACCCAACAGTACTGCTCCTTGATTATACATATAAATTCACCCATAGCTTAATCCAACAGTACTGCTCCATGATTATACATATAAATTCACCCATATCTTAATCCAACAGTACTGCTCCATGATTATACATATAAATTCACTCATAGCTTAACCCAACAGTACTGCTCCATGATTATACATATAAATTCACCCCTGGCTTAATCCAACAGTACTGCTCCATGTTTATACATATAAATTCACCCATAGTTTAGTTGAACAGTACTGCTCCATGATTATACATATAAATTCACCCATGGCTTAATCCAACAGTACTGCTCCATGATTATACATATAAATTCACCCATAGCTTAATCAAACAGTACTGCTCCATGATTATACATATAAATTCAACCATAGCTTAATCCAACAGTACTGCTCCATGATTATACATATAAAATCTCCCATAGCTTAACCCAATAGTACTGCTCCATGATTATACATATAAATTCACCCATAGCTTAACCCAACAGTACTGTTCCTTGATTATACATATAAATTCACCCATAGCTTAATTCAACAGTGCTGCTCCATGATTATACATATAAATTCACCGATACTTTAATCCAACAGTACTGCTCCATGATTATACATATAAATTCACTCATAGCTTAACCCAACAGTACTGCTCCATGATTATACATATAAATTCATCCCTGGCTATATCCAACAGTACTGCTCCATGATTATACATATAAATTCACCCATAGCTAAATCCAACAGTACTGCTCCATGATTATACATATAAATTCACCCATAGCTTAATCCAACAGTACTGCTCCATGATTATACATATAAATTCACCCATGGCTTAATCCAACAGCACTGCTGCATGATTATACATATAAATTCACCCATAGCTTAACCCAACAGTACTGCTCCATGATTATACATATAAATTCACCCATGGCTTAATCCAACAGTATTGCTCCATGATTATACATATAAATTCACCCATAGCTTAACCCAAAAGTACTGCTCCATGATTATACATATAAATTCACCCATAGCTTAATCCAACAGTACTGCTCCATGATTATACATATAAATTCACCCATAGCTTAACCCAACAGTACTGCTCCATGATTATACATATAAATTCACCCATAGCTTAACCCAACAGTACTGCTCCATGATTATACATATAAATTCACCCATAGCTTAACCCAACAGTACTGCCCCATGATTATACATATCAATTCACCCATAGCTTAATCCAACAGTACTGCTCCATGATTATACATATAAATTCACCCATAGCTTTATCCAACAGTACTGCTCCATGATTATACATATAAATTCACCCATGGCTTAATCCAACAGTACTGCTCCATGATTATACATATAAATTCACCCATGGATTAATCCAACTGCACTGCTCCATGATTATACATATAAATTCACCCATAGCTTAATCCAACAGTACTGCTCCATGATTATACATATAAATTCACCCATAGCTTAATCCAACAGTACTGCTCCATGATTATACATATAAATTCACCCATAGCTTAACCCAACAGTACTGCTCTTTGATTATACATATAAATTCACACATGGCTTAACCCAACTGTACTGCTCCGTGATTATACATATAAATTCACCAATAGCTTAATCCAACAGTACTGCTCCATGATTATACATATAAATTCTCCCATCGCTTAACCCAACAGTACTGCTCCTTGATTATACATATAAATTCACCCATGGCTTAATCCAACAGTACTGCTCCTTGATTATACATATAAATTCACCCATGGCTTAATCCAACAGTACTGCTCCATGATTATACATATAAATTCACCCATGGCTTAACCCAACAGTACTGCTCCATGATTATTTATATAAATTCACCCATAGCTTAATCCAACAGTACTGCTCCATGATTATACATATAAATTCACCCATAGCTTAACCCAAAAGTACTTCTCCATGATTATACATATAAATTCACCCATGGATTAATCCAACAGCACTGCTCCATGATTATACATATAAATTCACCCATAGCTTAACCCGACAGTACTGCTCCATGATTATACATATAAATTCACCCATAGCTTAATCCAACAGTACTGCTCCATGATTATACATAAAAATTCACTGATAGCTTAATCCAACAGTACTGCTCCATGATTATACATATAAATTCACCCATGGCTAAATCCAACAATACTGCTCCATGTTTATACATATAAATTCACCCATAGCTTAACACAACAGTACTGCTCCATGATTATACATATAAATTTTCCCATAGCTTAATCCAACAGTACTGCTCCATGATTATACATATATATTCACCCATAGAATAATCCAACAGTACTGCTCCATGACTATACATATAAATTCACTCATAGCTTAACCCAACAGTACTGCTCCATGATTATACATATAAATTCACCCCTGGCTTAATCCAACAGTACTGCTCCATGATTATACATATAAATTCACCCATAGCTTAATCCAACAGTACTGCTCCATGATTATACATATAAATTCACCCATAGCTTAATCCAACAGTACTGCTTCATGATTATACATATAAATTCACCCATAGCTTAACCCAACAGTACTGCTCCATTATTATACATATAAATTCACCCATAGCTTAACCCAACAGTACTGCTCCATGATTATCCATATAAATTCACCCATATCTTAACCCAACAGTACTGCTCCATTATTATACATATAAATTCACCCATAGCTTAACCCAACAGTACTGCTCCATTATTATACATATAAATTCACCCATAGCTTAACCCAACAGTACTGCTCCATGATTATACATATAAATTCACCAGTAGTTTAATCCAACAGTACTGCTCCATGATTATACATATAAATTCACCCATGGCTTAACCCAACAGTACTGCTGCATGATTATACATATAAATTCACCCATAGCTTAATCCAACAGTACTGCCCCATGATTATACATATAAATTCACCCATAGCTTAATCCAACAGTACTGCTCCATGATTATACATATAAATTCACCCATAGCTTAACCTAACAGTACTGCTCCATGATTATACATATAAATTCACCCATATCTTAACCCAACAGTACTGCTCCATGATTATACATATAAATTCACCAGTAGCTTAATCCAACAGTACTGCTCCATGATTATACATATAAATTCACCCATGGCTTAACCCAACAGTACTGCTCTGTGATTATACATATAAATTCACCCATGGCTTAACCCAACAGTACTGCTCCGTGATTATACCTATAAATTCACCCATAGCTTAACCCAACAGTACTGCTCCATGATTATACATATAAATTCACCCATAGCTTAATCCAACAGTACTCTTCCATGATTATACACATAAATTCACCCATGGCTTAACCCCACACTACTGCTCCATGATTATACATATAAATTCACCCATAGCTTAATCCAATAGTACTGCTCTATGATTATACATATAAACTCACCCATAGCTTAATCCAACAGTACTGCTCCATGATTATACATATAAATTCACCCATAGCTTAATCCAACAGCACTGCTCCATGATTATACATATAAATTCACCCATGGCTTAATCCAACAGTACTGCTCCATGATTATACATATAAATTCACCCATGGCTTAATCCAACAGCACTGCTCCATGATTATACATATAAATTCTGGTTGGAGAGTTAGCGTCTGTGCTTAATGTACCTGATTGGTCTGGTCGCTATTTGAGGCATCTACCTTTAAAAGGCTACAAAGGCTTTGCATCATCTAGGACAGGACTGTGGATCCCCAAACAGGCTGTGGCCTGCTTCTCTTCTTGGGATTGATACTAACATTTTGCTTCTGGTGAGAGAAGAAGCAACGGAGTATTATATCCTAACAGAGTGAAGCTGTGGTGAGACCAGCATTAGTAGTAGCCAGGCAGTAGCCAGTCATGTGATTCCCCTCATTTCATCATTCTTGACAAGCTAATTCTTTGTTCTCAGTAAGTACTGCTTGATTTATTTCTAACATCAGAATATCTGCCTAAATACTTCATCCTTAAATTATCAGGGTTTACGTATTAGCTTCCCCTAAAGTGTTTGGCAGTGCTTTGTATAGATTCAGACACTTTGAGTTACATTTTCATCTAAAAAGATGATTGAAATTTCTCCAACACCTAGTTGCACACAGGACAACTAGTTTGCAGTGACGAGCTCTGTCCACATAGTTACAAAACAGATACTCCTCACGGTGATTGATATTCTCACTCCAACTGTCTAATCAATAAAAAAGGGTCTGTTGTCATGGATATGAACTTTCCTACTGTTTCCATTACCAGCTCGGTGGATATGGGCATCCTGAGGCAATGCAGAAATTGCCTCATGTTTACTGACAACCAGTTAATTCTCAAACAAACTGAAATTTTAGGTGAGAGATGTATTTACACAATGTCACTAGAGGCAAAGCTCTCACATAAAAGTACTCCTAATTTCAATAAGGTTGTCAGTAGTACACACACTGCACCCATCATGCACAATTCAAAGCAGATGTATAGACCCACATATGCTGAGGCACTTACACGTAACTTTCCTAAACCACAAAGACCTCCTAGATGAACTACAGATAACAAATACCCTCAGCAGCCCCAAATGTGCTCTTTCAAAACAACAACCACATCAACACATAGAGCTACATCTCATGGAGCTTCTACCTCTAAACCCATAAAGCAAGTCATCACACAATCCAACATTCTAGTCATTGGAGACTCCATCGTGAGGCACACTGATGTCCCTCTCACCAGGCTGAGTAAGGAGAAAGTTACAGTCAGTTGCTTATCAGGGGCTATGATCATTCACATTATGCATGAATTCAGGTCATTGGACCACAGTTGCCAATATGACAAAGTCACAGTCCATGTGGGTGTAAATTACCTGAGACGTACCTCCCTAGAATATATGAAGAGAGACATCATGGAGCGCTTGGAATATGTGTCTCAGGCTGATATGAGCCTAGCATTGTGCAGCATTTTACCTTCTCCAAGGATGATGCCACAATTCAAATAAAAGATGACTGACTTTAATAGGCTTATTTTCTGTTGTCATCCTAAGGGGGCGCAATATTTGTCAGCATGAATGGAGATGGTCAACAGATCATGCTACTTTGCCAAGGATGGTCTGTACCTCTCCCCTCTAGGCTTTTGAATATTAGCTAAAACATTGTCTTCCCCACAGTGTCTTTTTAGGCAATGTCAAACTGAAAGTATTTCTGACATAGTAAATCAAAACCAAGAAAATCTAAAGGTATCTCAATGCTAGAAGTCTAAACAACAGAAGCTCTCTTTACCCTAGAGAATGCTGATGTCTGTGCGGTCTCTGAGACATGGTTTAAAGCCACAGAGAGCACACCAACAGTGCAAGGTTATAATGCCTTCCACATATTTAGGCCAGCTACTTCACAGGCAGGGACTAAAGGTAGAGGTGTCTCTATTTACATCAAAAATAAATATACTTCAAGGCTGGTCAAACAGGACAATGCACCTGAGTTGCTCCATGTTCAAAACACCATATGTTAAATCCAATACCACTTCTTTGCAAGCTATAGGTCCTCCTCTATGACCCAGGAATTCCATACCAAGTATTTAAACTTATTAGAAACACTAACCATCCAACCCAACACCATATTCATGGGTGACTTTAATTACCCTACTATTAACTGGGAATCCTATATGACACCAAATACACAGGCACAGGGATTCCTGAATTTTGTAAACACAAACTCCCTGGACCAGATAGTCAATACACCAACCAGGGGTGCAACCATACTGGATCTGGTCCTTACTAATATGGGAGACTGCTGCACACCCCCTACTGTAATCTGTTCCCTGGTAAGATCAGACCACAAAATGGTCTCCTTTGAAGTAAAATTAAAACCTGGACCCCCAGCTAAACTTGGAATATTCAGGAACTATTCTAAGGCTAACCTTCTGCTATTAAGTGAGAACCTGGCAAACTTTCAAGCCACCATAAACCATGTGAACACCTCTGCCTATGCCAAACTGTTCACAAAGACCCTGTACCAACATGTTAATAGCTGCATAGAGGCAGCTGTACCCACCAGTAAGAAGTACAGAACTAACTAAAAAAAAAGTCACTCTGGTAGAATCACACAATAATCAATTGGCTATATAACAGGAGGAAGAAAATCATGGCAAAAATTAGGAGGGGCAG
The DNA here is from genome assembly GCF_019279795.1 of Protopterus annectens. Classification (NCBI taxonomy): domain Eukaryota; kingdom Metazoa; phylum Chordata; order Ceratodontiformes; family Protopteridae; genus Protopterus; species Protopterus annectens. Next base: position 680,416,859 of record NC_056728.1, read on the forward strand.
TACCCACAGGATAAAAGCACTCATCAAACTCAACAAACAAGTCAGAAGACAGTCTACCAAAGCCAAATTTGACATAAGTTTGGCCTCCCAGGCCAAGGACAACCACAAAGCATTCTTTAGCTATCTCTGCAACCTCAAAGGCAATACACAATCATGTGCAGAGCTCTTTGTAAATGGAGCCACCTGTACTGAGCCAAAAAATATAGCAAACCTCCTGTCTGATAAATTCAGCTCCAACTTTACTCCTCTCTCCCACTCAACCTTCACTCAGGAAATATCATCAAATATAACTCCCCCTACTATCACTAAGGAACAGGTCCATAATGCTCTCTCTAAGACCAAGAACACTGCATCAATGGGCCCAGACAATATACCAGGATGCCTTCTAAATAGCATGAAACATTACCTGTCAGGGCCTCTGGAATTACTATTTAACTGTAGCCTCCAAACAGGCTTCATGCCTCATGAATGGAGAAAGGCAGCAGTCATCCCTCTGCACAAAGGTGGGCAATCTCCAAACCTTGGAAACTACAGAGCCATAAGTCTCACTAGTCTTATATGTAAAACCATGGAAATAATTATCATGGAGATGATCAAAAGAGATATAGTAAACCTCCAGACACTGGATCCAACCCGGTTTGGTTTCATCAAGGGCAGATCATGTCTACTCAACCTGGTGGATTTCTTTGAGAAGGTCACCAAAGCAATGGATGAGGGAAAAATCGTTCACCTTGCCTACCTTGACCTGGCCAAGGCATTTGACACAATATCCCACTCGGGCATTGTTGACAAACTCAAGAGGTTAGGTACAAACCTGTATGTCACCCAGTGGATAGCCAACTGGCTCACAAACAGAACCCAGGAAGTTAGAATTGGGGAGTCCACCTCTAAAAGAGGGCAGTCACAAGTGGATTCCCTCAGGGATCAGTCCTTGGACCGCTCCTTTTTGGCATTTACTTCTCAGAAGTCAAGGCCAATGTCAGTGGTCTCTGGCTGACTAAATTTACAGAAGATTGCAAATTAGGAGCTGTCATTGAATCTCACACTGATACAAATGTTCTCCAGGAGGGGCAGAACCCAGACAAACAACTGATGTCAGAGCCATGGACTAAAACTAAATGCCAAGAAATGCATAACAGTAACCTTTGGGAAGTTATCCATCCCTGGTAACTATCATATTGAAAAGACACCCTTTAGAACAGATACAGTAGTTCATAGGTTCATAGGTTCATAGGTTTATACTAGGCTATCTGCCCTAAGGCATTTATAAGCCTAGCCCAAATTTTTGTGGCTTACGCCACCCCTTATATGAAAAAATACTGTGCCCATTAGTTTGTTGTGCCTCTGTCCAGCAGTGACACAGAGATGATTCCTGGGTAAACCTACGATCTCCCATCCACAGGTCAAGATTTCTCTTGAACAGAGCCAGCGAGGTGCTCTGCCTCACATGGACCGGGATTTTATTCCACAGCATAGGGAGTCTCTGAGTGATAAATCTATCCCTCCAGCATGTCCTATTTATATCCGTGCTAAGGTTTAAGTTGCTTGCTCTAGTGGTTTTGGTGGATTTGGATTTTTTGAGGTGGAGCATGTCCATTAATTCCGGGTTGGACATGGCCTTGTATGTCAGGCACATGTCACCTCTGAGCAGACGGTATGCGACTGAATAGAGCTGGAGTTTCTTCAATCTGGCAGCATATGACAGATTTTGGAGTCCCTTTATCCTTTTGGTGAGGAACTTTTGGGGTCTCTCCAATTGCTGCAGATGTCGGGTGAGATACATCCCGAATGGGGCATTGTACTCGATCATTGGTCTGATAAGTGAAGAGTACAGGGGAACAATGACCTCACTAGATCTGGATGTGAATCCCTTCATGATCAGGTGGGCAGTGTAGAAGGTCTTTCTAACCACTTTAGCAATGTAAGTGTTAAAAGAAAGGCCACTGTCAACCTAGGCCCCCAGGTCCCTGATAACCTCTTCTGTGCTTAGTGGATTGCCACCTATATGGTAGCTTGGGGTTACCTTGTTTTTCCCGAAGGGTATGACTATACATTTTTTGGCGTTTAACTTCAGGCCATGGCTCTGGCACCAGCTATCTGTTTCCGTGAGTCCCTTCTGAAGGATATCCGTGTCCGATGCACTTTCCACTATGGCGCCCAGTTTGCAGTCGTCTGCAAACTTTGTCAGCCAAAGTCCTCCCATGTTGGCCTGTACTTCTGAGAAGTAGATGCTGAACAATAGGGGGCCAAGGACCGAGCCCTGTGGGACACCACTTGTGACCGACTTGGAGTCTGACATAGCGCCAGCAACTCTAACCCTGTGGGTTCTGTCCTTAAGCCAGTTTGCAACCCATCTTGTGACATATGGGTTTACATTTAAGCTGGTAAGTTTTTCTACAATACCTGAGTGGGGTACTGTGTCGAAAGCCTTTGCAAGGTCAAGGTAGGCTGTATGGACTGCCTTTCCCTCATTAATGGCCTTGGTGACTGTTTCGAAGAAGTCGACCAAGTTCAAAAGGCATGATCTTCCCTTGACGAAGCCAAACTGGGTTGGGTCCAATGTCTGCAAGTCCCCTATATCTTTGTTTATGAGCTCCATTATGATCCTCTCCATAGCTTTGCAGACTAGACTTGTTAAGCTTATGGGGTGGTAATTACCAGGGTCTGTAGAGGCACCGCCTTTGTGGAGTGGGACCACAGTTGCCATACGCCACTCCTTGGGCACGTATCCTGTGGTAAGGCTGAGATTAAACAGCTGCCTTATGTGCGGGTTTAATTCCTCATTTAGCTCGTGTAGCACACAGCCGGGGACACCATCCGGTCCCATTGATGCTGTGTTTTTAGCTTTAGAGAGAGCAGCTTTTACCTGCATTTGAGATGTCTGGGAGGCTACACTCTGCTGGGATAGTTATCACTCCTTTGGGGGAGAGAGGGGTGAAGTTTGCACTGAACCTGTCTGCCAGTATGTTGGCAATGTCTGTGGGTTCAGTGATTTTTGTATCATTTTGGACTAATTCTGAGCATATCTGGGAGTTTCCACCCAGGTTCCTAACATAGCTGAAAAGGCCTTATGATTGTCCTTTGAATCCATGACAATTTTTCTCTCAAAATTGGCCTTAGTTGATTTTATGAGTGCTCGTATTTTTTACTTATAATGATCAGGGTGACTTCCCTTTTATGGATTTTGTTCTATCATGTAATAGCTTTCTCCTCTTATTGTAAAGTTTGTTAATGGCTGGGGTCCACCAGACTGGACGTTTGCCCTTTGTGGAAAGAGTCTTGGTTTTATTTGGGATTGCCTGATCCATGCAGTCCTGGAGGTGTTCATAGAAGGCATTTGTAAGGGCTTCCGCAGCTTGGGTTGTGGTTTCCACTGGCTCAGGGGCCTTGAAGGATACCACACCAGTCTTGAGTAGTGTGAAGTTTGCTTTAGAGAAGTTCTTCACTGTGGTCTTTTTTGTTTGGGGTAGGGGCGGGATGTGGATTTCCAGTGAAATTAGTTTATGATCAGATCTCACCAATGAGGGATATACTTCCGGTGTGGAGCATTTTGTCCCCATGTTTGTGATAATGAGATCTAGTATATTTTCTCCTCTCGTGGGAACAGTGACTAGCTGTTCCATGGCATTTGAATTTATGAACTCCAGGAACCGTTGGGCTAGAAAGTTAGGGCTTGAGTATTGTTCCCAGTCTATATTCGGGTAGTTGAAGTCACCCAATATGATGGTGTTTGGAGATACATTTATACCCTCCAGTGTCTTCAGGAAGGCTGTGTGGGGTTCCTGAGTTTGAGAGGGTGGCCTGTAGCATGCTACAATTTGTAGAGCAGTTTTGCCTATGGTTAGTTGCACCTGGATGGTTTCCAAAGTGTGGGTATCCTTTATGAATATGGATACACCCCCTCCTTTTGTGGTGTGGTCCAGGTTTTGGGGCCGGAACGCATGATATGAGGTAAAACCTAATAGTGCCGGGGTGCTCTCAGGAGCCTTGAATCAGGTTTCAGTTACAGCACAGACATCGATGTTCTCCATACTGAGAAGGGCCTCGAGTGCGTGCATTTTGAGATTTAGACTTCTGGCATTGAGCAGCATTACCCTCAGTTTCTTCCCATTTTTGTTTTCTAGGGTGGTAGGTTTAGAATTTGAGCCTTGCCTAAAAGGCACTATGGGGTGGCAAGAGCCTTAGCCAATATCCGGAATCCCAGGGGTGACAGGTGCAAGCCGTCCCTTGCGAAGCAGTGTGGCTTGTCAAGCATGTCATCCCAGGCAGACAGACACTAGATCCCCTTTGAATGACACCAGACATTAAGCCAATTGTTAAAGCTGATCATCTTGTCTCTATATTGTGGCATCATTCTTGGAGAAGGAAGGATACTGCTCAGGGTCAGGGTCATACCTGCCTGGGCTACATAATCAGAGAGCTCCTCTATGTCTCTTTTCATGTAGTCCAGGGAGGTACGTCTCAGGTCGTTCACACCAGCATGGACAATGACTGTGTCATATTTGTACTTGCCGTGGAGTGACCCGAGTGCTTGTGTTATGTGGCGGATTCTAGCACCCGATAGGCAGCTTACTGTGACCCTCTCCTTGTTCAGCCTGGTGAGTGGGACGTCAGTGTGTCTGACTATGGAGTCACCTATGACAAGTATGTTTGGTGTTGTTTTTGGCCTTAAGGGCTGTGACTGCTTTGCACACTGATTTTGTGGTTTATGTGTTGCTTGTGGGGTGTCTTGAGGTAGCAGTTTTTACTCAGAGCCTCCGAGTATGTCTTTGTGTGTTTATGTGTTTGATTCAGTGGTGTGGTAGCAATATGTGAGGCTGGTTTTGTGGTGTGTGTAGTTGCCTTCTCCTCCTGTCTGGTCTTGCCAGTCCTGAGTTGAGAGAGCTCAGCCTCCAGTTTGGCTAAATAGCTGCATCTCTCACAAGTATTTGTGTTATGTGGGAGGAGGAGAGGGTTGTCTGTGTACATGAGGCAATCCCCGTCACTCCTGGGATTCCGGATATTGGCTAAGGCTCTTGCCACCCCCATAGTGCCTTTTTTAGGCAAGGCTCAAATTCTAAACCTACCACCCTAGAAAACAAAAATGGGAAGAAACTGAGGGTAATGCTGCTCAATGCCAGAAGTCTAAATCTCAAAATGCACGCACTCGAGGCCCTTCTCAGTATGGAGAACATCGATGTCTGTGCTGTAACTGAAACCTGGTTCAAGGCTCCTGAGAGCACCCAGGCACTATTAGGTTTTACCTCATATCATGCGTTCCGGCCCCAAAACCCAGACCACACCACAAAAAAAGGGGGTGTATCCATATTCATAAAGGATACCCACACCTCCAGGTTGGTGGCAACGCATGAAGCTTCGGAAACCATCCAGGTGCAACTAACCATAGGCAAAACTGCTCTACAAATTATAGCATGCTACAGGCCACCCTCTCAAACTCAGGAACCCCACACAGCCTTCCTGAAGACACTGGAGGGTATAAATGTATCTCCAAACACCATCAAATTGGGTGACTTCAACTACCCGAATATAGACTGGGAACATTACTCAAGCCCTAACTTTCTAGCCCAACGGTTCCTGGAGTTCATAAATTCAAATGCCATGGAACAGCTAGTCACTGTTCCACGAGAGGAGAAAATATACTAGATCTCATTATCACAAACATGGGGACAAAATGCTCCACACGAAGTATATCCCTCATTGGTGAGATCTGATCATAAACTAATCTCACTGGAAATCAACATCCGCCCCACCCCAAACAAAAAGACCACAGTGAAGAACTTCTCTAAAGCAAACTTCACACTACTCAAGACTGGTGTGGTATCCTTCAAGGCCCCTGAGCCAGTGGAAACCACAACCCAAGCTGGAAGCCCTTACAAATGCCTTCTATGAACACCTCCAGGACTGCATGGATCAGGCAATCCCAAATAAAACCAAGACTCTTTCCACAAAGGGCAAACGTCCAGTCTGGTGGACCCCAGCCATTAACAAACTTTACAATAAGAGGAGAAAGCTATTACATGATAGAACAAAATCCATAAAAGGGAAGTCACCCCTGATCATTATTAGTAAAAAAATACGAGCACTCATAAAATCAACTAAGGCCAATTTTGAGAGAAAAATTGCTATGGATTCAAAGGACAATCATAAGGCCTTTTTCAGCTATGTTAGGAACCTGGGTGGAAACTCCCAGATATGCTCAGAATTAGTCCAAAATGATACAAAAATCACTGAACCCACAGACATTGCCAACATACTGGTAGACAGGTTCAGTGCAAACTTCACCCACCCCCCCCCAAAGGAGAGATAACTATCCCAGCGGAGTGTAGCCTCCCAGACATCTCAAATGTGCAGGTGAAAGTTGCTCTCTCTAAAGCTAAAAACACAGCATCAATGGGACCGGATGGTGTCCCCGGCTGTGTGCTACACGAGCTAAATGAGGAATTAAACCCGCACATAAGGCAGCTGTTTAATCTCAGCCTTACCACAGGATACGTGCCCAAGGAGTGGCATACAGCAACTGTGGTCCCACTCCACAAAGGCGGTGCCTCTACGGACCCTGGTAATTACCGCCCCATAAGCTTAACAAGTCTAGTCTGCAAAGCTATGGAGAGGATCATAATGGAGCTCATAAACAAAGATATAGGGGACTTGCAGACATTGGACCCGACCCAGTTTGGCTCCGTCAAGGGCAAATCATGCCTTTTGAACTTGGTCGACTTCTTCGAAACAGTCACCAAGACCATTGATGAGGGAAAGGCAGTCCATACAGCCTACCTTGACCTTGCAAAGGCTTTTGACACAATACCCCACTCGGATATTGTAGAAAAACTTACCAGCTTAAATGTAAATCCATATGTCACAAGATGGGTTGCAAACTGGCTTAAGGACAGAACCCACAGGGTTAGAGTTGCTGGCGCTATGTCAGACTCCAAGCCGGTCACAAGTGGTGTCCCACAGGGCTCGGTCCTTGGCCCCCTATTGCTCGGCATCTACTTCTCAGAAGTACAGGCCAACATGGGAGGACTTTGGCTGACAAAGTTTGCAGAAGACTGCAAACTGGGCCATAGTGGAAAGTGCATCGGACACGGATATCCTTCAGAAGGACTCACGGAAACAGATAGCTGGTGCCAGAGCCATGGCCTGAAGTTAAACGCCAAAAATGTATAGTCATACCCTTCGGGAAAAACAAGGTAACCCCAAGCTACCATATAGGTGGCAATCCACTAAGCACAGAAGAGGTTATCAGGGACCTGGGGACCCAGGTTGACAGTGGCCTTTCTTTTGACACTCACGTTGCTAAAGTGGTTAGAAAGACCTTCTACATTGCCCACCTGATCATGAAGGGATTCATATCCAGATCTAGTGAGGTCATTGTTCCCCTGTACTCTTCACTTATCAGACCAATGATCGAGTACAATGCCCCATTCGGGATGTATCTCACCCGACATCTGCAGCAATTGGAGAGACCCCAAAAGTTCCTCACCAAAAGGATAAAGGGACTCCAAAATCTGTCATATGCTGCCAGATTGAAGAAACTCCAGCTCTATTCAGTCGCATACCATCTGCTCAGAGGTGACATGTGCCTGACATACAAGGCCATGTCCAACCCGGAATTAATGGACATGCTCCACCTCAAAAAATCCAAATCCACCAAAACCACTAGAGCAAGCGGCTTAAACCTTAGCACGGACATGCTGGAGGGATAGATTTATCACTCAGAGACTCCCTATGCTGTGGAATAAAATCCCGGTCCATGTGAGGCAGAGCACCTCGCTGGCTCTGTTCAAGAGAAATCTTGACCTGTGGATGGGAGATCATAGGTTTACCCCGGGAATCATCTCTCTGTCACTGCTGGACAGAGGCACAACAAACTAATGGGTGCAGTATTTTTTCATATAAGGGGTGGCGTAAGCCACAAAACTTTGGGCTAGGCTTATAAATGCCTTAGGGCAGATAGCCTAGTATAAACCTATGAACCTATGAACCTATATGTTTTTTTGCATAATATACATTTTAAATATGTGCTTTCATTTATATTACCTTGCTAGAAAGTTTGTATCAAATTTAACTTCTGTCTAAGAAGGAAATGATGTAATTTTTAAAAGAAAAAAATGATGTTCCATCCTTGCACCATATTTAGTATAAATTCAGTGGAAAAAAGAATGACTTTATTCTGTAAGACAAAAGCACTAAATCTTGTAACTTTGTGGAATAAAACTGGAAAAAATGCTATTTGTATCATTGCTGGTAGTGTTTTTTTCTGGATTTGGAGATGATTCCTGAGTTTACTTCATAAGAGTTCTCCCATTCATAGACTTATGGTTTAAACTTATTTATTTATTATTTTACTTATTTATTAAACTTATTGTTTGTATCTTATGCTTTCTGTTGAATGGAAGAGTAACTAAAACTACCCATAGTGACTGTGTTATATTCAATATTTAGAGACTGTTGTGTTTTTTTATGGTAGAATTTATTGGCTGAGGAGGCCATAAACAGCCTCCTATAGCTAACAATGATGTGGAATGTCGATTTGGTTATAAATGCCACAATATGCAGGAGTCAAAGTTCATTATCATGCAAAATTACATATGAGGTAATGCATTTGTGAATAAATGCAGATTCACATCTTCTGAAACATAACTACTTTCACTGAAGGCTATAAATTTGTGGCAAGCATAACATTAGTTAGACAAGGAATGTATTCATTGCTGCAGAACCACAATTCACTAACTATACAAATGCTGATGTTTTCTTGGGTTATAAGGGCTTCTGGTAGCTTTTTGTTTCAGGTTTCTAGAGTTAAAAAGTACCACGTTGATATTGCTTTGACTGGAATTTCTTAGGTTGGGATTTTGGAAGCAAAGTAGACTGAGCCTATCTAAAAAGGCAATTGACCAATATGGGAAAACCTGAGTTGTGAGGTACAGGCCATCTTCAGCAAAGCATGTAAGATTGTATAACATCTTCCTTTCTGTTGGCACCTAGTGGATCCCCTAGAATGACACCATTTAGAGAAACAATTGATGAATTCAATTATTTATGCTTATCTTAGCCGCGGTGGTACAGCAGTAGCATTGTTACCTCACAGCAAGAGGTTCTCCTGTTCAGTTCTCGGCTGGAGTGCCTTCTGTGTGGAGTCTGCATGTCCTCCCCATGGTTGAGTGGCCTCCGAAAGACATGCATGAATGGGCGTGCCTTCGCTGAAGTTTGGGAGTTGGGCTGGCAACTCGGCACCATAAAAATTGACTGACAATCATTAGAGGATGGGAGTTCTGCTGTGGCGACCCCTAACAGGGAAAAGCTGAAAAGACAAACATCTTGTATTATCATTCACACAGATGGTTGGATTCTACTCAGGGCTAATTGTCTTCTAGCCCACCACTATGCAAACCACAATATATATAGATATAGATATATAGTAGTGCCGGGAAAGCTTAGCCAATTTCATCTTCATAACTTCCAAGTTGTTACACCAAAGGTCATTCACTAAAAATGCTTGTGCAACAATCAAATTATGCACATATTTGGAGTGAACAGACCTAAGTGACTTGGTGACAACATGCATCCTGAGAGAGAGAGAGAGAGCGAGAGAGAGCTATTACTTTGTTATTGCTTAGCCAGGTGAGTGGAGCATAATCTGACTGCTCTATCACCATAAGGACTTTTAGATACTATTTTACTGATTCATGCTTGTGATGGAAACCATAGTGAGTTTAAGTAATGAAGTTAGATTGTCCCGCTTAGGTCAGGACACAGTATAATTTTTTCTACCAGGGGGATTGGAGGCTGTGGGAAGGATTTCTGAAGTACCTCAGCATAAATAGATTTAATGCCAGTGGTGTGATGAGGTGACGTGTTTGCACGATGTGGAGATGTAAGTATGTAGTGAGCATTGACAATCATGATAAATGAGGGATGGGCGAGGTATGCAAATATATATCTATACTTCTGACATATGGATGCATTGTCTGGTAACTATAAGGGGTTGTCAGTGAGTATAAGGCAGTTATACACTGCTTCATGGCATCTAATGTTTGGACAAAGGCAACAGAGCTATGGGCAGACTGTGGTCCCCATGACGTGTAGCAAACAGTACAGGGAGCAATATGATGGTTAACATACAGTCAAAGTAGTGTGAATATTCCATAGATAGCTACCATAAATGTGACAAGTATGTGGAAAAAAGAGTGTCCAAAAGAAGAAGGATGACGTGTCCCACTCTTCTTTCTAATATGTCACTTATTCTATAAATATTGATCTATTGATCTAGCTGTATAATATCTCCTTCTCTCTCTCTCTCTATATATATATATATATATATATATATACATATCTATATCTATATATATATATATATATATATATATATATATATATATATATACAGATATACACACACACACGCGCACGCACACACACACACACACACACACACACACACACACACACACACACTCACCTACACTCCCACACACCCAAACGCACACACACACACACGCACACATATGCACAAACACACACACACACACACACACACACACACACACACACACACACACACATTCTTAATTGTAAAGGTTTTTCATAGACCAAGACTCTATCAAACAAAACTTATTAATGTATTCTATAGTCAAGAGTACAAGAAATTGCAACATATTCCGTTGCAAAATGTCTAAATAATAACCACAACTAGCAAATCATCAAGCAACAAGTAACAATACCAGATGAATATATATATATATATATATATATATATATATATATATATATATATAAAATATAATATAATATAATATAATATACATATATATATATATATATATCTAAGCAACTCGCACTTACAAGTATAAACATTTGCTCCTTGTGCCGCTTGCATTGCGAATGAGAAACAGAACGTTAACAATACAACATTTTACCTACCATTCAGAGCAACTAAACAAGCCCTCTGCCTCACACTTGTCTGGATTTCACCAAAATGTACAAATAAGAAAAAGGTAAGGATGCTCCTTACCAGTCCTACCTACCACTCCTGACAACTACACAAGATATCTGTTTTACTTGGTAGGCTTCACTGCTGTAACTCTGTTGTGAGGGCTTTGCCCCCACCCCCTACACTCTTTCACATATACAAAAATGCTATGGACTCATAATAGTGATAAAAAAAAACAGCAGTAGAGTGCAGTAGTCAGTCATAGGAGGATCAGCTATTGCACAGTTCAATAACCAGGGAGATCATTGGGCTGTGACTCAACACAGATCCACTCACAATATGTGTAACCAACAAACATCATCCACTCACAATATGTGTAACCAACAAAGACATAAATAATATATATATATATATATATATATATATATATATATATATATATATACATATATATGTATATATATATATATATATATATATATACATATATATATATATATATATATATATAGATATATATATATATATATATATAGATATAGATATAGATATATATATATATATATATATGTGTGGTTTCACTTCATAATCTCGAATTACTGAAAGCTCGAAATTCAGTAACCCGAGACTATGAAGTCGAACCATTCACTACTCCGAAACAACAATCCTGAATCACACAATCACGAACATACATACACCAAACACCCTAATGCTGGGTTATTTCAACTACCCTGCCATTAACTGGGAAAACTACTCAGGTACCAACACCTTTTCCCAATGGTTCTTGGAATTTATAAATTCCAGCGCCCTGGATCAACTAATCCATTGTCCCACCAGGGGCTCCAATATCCTAGACTTGGTCATTACCAACATGAGAAATAGATGCTCCACACCAGTGGTCACCCCCTCATTGGTCCGGTCTGACCATAAGCAAATCACCCTTGACATCCACATCCCACCCCCACCCTCCAGTAAGGAAACCTCTGTAAAAAACTTTTCCAAAGCCAACTTCATGCTACTTAAGTCAGAAGTGACAAACTTCATGGCACCCATGCAGATGGGAGCTGAAAGTGTGACTTCTGAATCCTACAATAAGGCACTGTACGAGCACATCCACTCGTGCATGAATCGTGCCATCCCAAATTTAACCAAGATGCTCTACTCCAAAAAAGGAAGCCAATCTGGTGGTCCCCTGCCATAAACAAACTATACAACAGAAGGAAGAAACTGTTGCAGAAAAGAGGAAAATCCCAGGATGCAAAAAACTCCCTTACTAGCCTCAGTAAGCTGAGATCCCTCATAAAATCCTCCAAAGCTAGTTATGTAAATAAAATTGCCAAAGATTCCAAAGACAACCACAAGGCATTCTATAGTTATGTCAAAAATCTAAATGGCAATGCTCAGATCTGCTCTGAGCTACAACAGAATGGCATTAAATATACTGATCCCAGGGATATTGCCAATATCCTGGCAGATCGATTTAGTGCCACCTTCACTCCCCTCTCACCCTCTAAATGGCCCATCTCAATACCAAAAGGTTACCAAATTCCAGTAATCATGGCCACACAGGTAGAAACCACACTCTCCAAAGCTAAGAATACAGCATCCATGGGATCAGATGACATCCCAGGCTGTGTACTACATGAACTACAAAATGAACTGGCACTTCACCTAAGTGTCATGTTTAATCATAGCCTCACCTCAGGCTTCATGCCCACTGAGTGGCACACAGCTACTGTTATCCCACTCCACAAGGGGGGATCCACCTTGGATCCCGGGAACTACTGTCCCATCAGTCTGACGAGCCTGATCTGCAAAGGCATGGAGCGCATTATCATGGAACTTATAAACAAAGACATTGGCAACCTTCAAACACTGGACATCACCCAGTTTGGGTTCATGAAGGGCTAATCTTGTCTCCTGACCCTGATTGACTTCTTCGAATCAGTCTCCAGAGCTGTGGACGCGGGGTAAGGCAGTCCACACATCCTATCTGGACCTCACCAAGGCCTTCAATGCCATCCCCCACTCTGGAATCATAGATAAACTTGCTAAGCTGGGCATAAATCCCTACATCACTCGTTGGGTTGCCAACTGGCTTACTGACAGAACCCAGACTGTAAAAGTAGCTGACTCCAAATCCAGCTCCAGACAAGTGACAAGTGGAGTACCTCAGGGTTCAGTCCTGGGGCCGCTCTTGTTTGGCATCTACTTCTCTGAAGTACAGGCCAACATTAAGGGACTCTGGCTAACAAAGTTCGCAGATGACTGCAAACTGGGAACCATTATTGAATCTCCAAATGATGTGGATATTCTACAAAAGAGCCTTACAGAAACAGATGCTTGGTGCCAGAGCCATGGGCTCAAGCTTCATGCCAAGAAATGTATAGTTATCCCCTTTGGGAAAAAACATGTACCCATGAATTATCACATAGGTGACAGTACACGAAACAATGAAAGTGTGATGAGAGACTTAGGGACACAGGTGGACAGTGGTCTCACCTTTGATAACCACATCACCACAACAGTCAGGAAATCCTTCTATGTGGCACATCTCATCACTAAGGGGTTTTCATCCAGAAAAAAGGAGGTCATTGTCCCACTGTACTCATCCCTCATTAGACCAATTATAGAGTACAATTCCCCGTTTGGTATGTACCTCACAAGACATCTGCAACAGCTGGAAAGGCCACAGAAATACCTCACTAAAAGAATCACAGGCCTAAAGCAGATGCCCTATGCTGATGGTCTAAAAAAAACTCCAGCTATACTCTGTGGCATATCGCCTACTCAGAGGCGATGTCTGCTTAACATACAAGGCCATGTCAAACCCTGAGCTGTTGGACATGCTCCACTTAAAGAAATCCCAATCCCTCAAAGCCACACGCTACAGGGATCTAAACCTTGTCATCACGATGAACAAAACATGCTGGAGGGATAGGTTCCTGACCCAGAGACTCCCCATACTCTGGAATAGACTGCCTATAAATGTCAAGCAGAGTGCCTCCTTGGCCCTCTTCAAAATGAACCTTGACAATTGGATGGGAGATAGGAAATTCATCCCGGGGATCACGTCAGTCACCCTGCTAGACAGGGGTCCAGGGAAGTAAATATTGTAGGAAGAAATATCCGGGGAATTGTTTGGCTAGGCTTGTATAGGCCCTAGGGCCGATAGCCTAGTACCAACCTATGAACCTATGAACCTATGAACCATACACCACTTAACATACACACCATTCCACCCACAGCACACAAACCACAAAACCCTACACTACATATAAGCAGAGGGGCAAGCTCCCCTGCACCCCCCCATTTGGTGGGCAAGCCATACACACACCCACCCACTACTTACATATACCAACTCCGAGGTCACACATAACATAAAAAAAAACTCACACCATGCCATCCTCCATTCATTCGCACACAAATACACATCACATAAACACAAACACCAACAAATCCAACACTCACCCTAACACTTACACCTCCCTACCCTTACCCACACACACAATGTACAAAAACATACACAAACATTCACTTCCCTGCCATTTCAGGTACCATAACACTACACGGGACGTACCAGAAATGCATATGCACAGATTTGAGATATTCAGATTCGCTGTTATGCACTTTCGGCATTCAGCTTCATGGTTTTTGGTTACTGAATTTCGAGCTTTCAGTAATTCGGGATTATGAAGGGAAACCATATATATATATATATATATATATATATATATACACACACACACACACACACACACACACACACACATGTATGTGCACACACACACACACACACACACACACACACACACACACACACTCACAGACATACATATATAAATATGGGTGCACAGTAGCTAGTCGATTATCCGGACTAATTGTAGTTTGGTAATCAAACTGTTTGGATAATCAAACGTACATTAAATTGGATTAAAAACTTCTAAAATCCTGTTTTTTCTTCACTCAGGGAATATACGTTTCAACCATTCAGAAAGTCCAGAGGACAATAAAGAATATTTTTCACACACAAGCTCTCTATAAGCTTAAAAACATGCACAAACTAATAGGTATAATGTTTACATATTCAGACTTTATGATTTTTCCTACCCAAAATCTTTGCAAGAGTGGATTCAGATAATTGATGTTTCGGATAATCAATGGTCAGATAATCGACTCTCTACTGTACTTAACATACTGACACCCAAATGTTAATGTTGTTAATGTCAACACAAAAACAAAATCAAAAACAAAAAAAAGTTGACAGTTAACTATGCAAGATCATAGACATAACCTCAGAGATGTAAAACCAGAACAGTGTGTGTCTGTGCAGCCACAAATTTAAAAGAATATAAAAAAACAAGACTAATGTAGTGGTAACCTCTAACTAGTGGCTAATGAAGAAAAGTTGACCATGCAACATAGTAATGGAAACCAGCTTTAATAATACAATACAAAACAAATGGTCAAGCGCTTTCATCCCTATCACAATGGGACTTCATCAGAACTGTTAACACTCCATCAAGGTACTTGTTAAACACTCCTAAGTACTGGTCATGTGATACTCATTAAAATCAATGTAATCAAATAATCTTACATACATTTAATGTCAAAACATAATCTCATAAAATATATTTACTAAATATTGTAAAAATATATATTATAAAAACATTAATATGAATCGTTATTCAACACTTGTTAAAACACGTCTATAAATTAATTTATAAATTCATAGCTTTCATTTTAAAAATAGGTGGTATGGAGATGTTCTTGTTGATACCAGGTAGGGTTGTGGTGTTTAATCTTAGTTGCCACAGGAGTTCACTTCTCTCAAATTTGTTCTTCCAAAAATCTCCCCTGCTATCTCTTCTCACCACATCCACTATCCCAAACAAAAATGTTGTGAATTGAGAGCAAAGTAAAGTGTGTTTATATAGTGCATTGTTATGGTTCTTATTCTTTATGGCATACATATGCTCATAGATATGTTTACGTAATGGTCTCTCCTTCTTACCTAAGTAAAAATGCTGAGTAGACTAAACCTCTACTAGCACAGTTACCTGTCACCAACCTAGTCTGCCATGGTGGGTTGCCTATTGTCACCCATTGTTCTTGTAAAATAAATTTGCAGTATTTGCATGCACCACATTTGGTAATACCCCCATATATTGTGTAGGGTATTCCAATAAGCATTTTAAATTGCGTCCCATTTTATAAACAAAGGTAGTTTTTTCTCCTAGAATGTTAATAAGTTTCATACTACTCTTAAACATGACCCAGTTGTTTATCAAGATGTTTTTAATGTCCTTAACTAGATCCCTGAAGTATAACACCAAGGAGATGGTGAAAACTCTACTAACTTCTTTAGATTTTGGGTGCAGTGTATCTACTTTACTACCTAAAAGTGGCTTGCATTTAGTACCCCATCCTTCCATGACTTCCTCCCTGGTAGTGAAATCAAGTCCTGGGGGTATCCTCTGTCCTGAAACATCTGTAGGAAATTATTGAGTTCCAACCTAAAATTAAAATATCAGAACACATTCTAGCTGCTTGTATCAACTGTCCCTTAATAATGTTTTTATGTGTGAATCTCAGGTGGCAACTTTTCAAATCCAAGTAATTGTTCAAATATGTTGGTTTTCTATACATTTTCAAATCAAAACGAACATGTATTTCATCTTTGTAAACAGTCACATCCAAATAATTGATGCTCTTGTTGGAATGTGTGAGTAAATTTGAAAAAATAACAAATATTGTTTATAAAACAAATGAACTCATCTCTCACTCTTCCTTTCCCTTTCCAGAGAATATTGTCCAAATATTATAGCTACAAAGTCAAATGTTTATTAAATGTGGAATTGAATATATTTTCCTCTCCCAGGAACACATAAGTAGGTTGGTACAGCTAGCACCCATCGCCAAATTCTTTCACTCGTCTAAAAAATTCAATTTTTAAATATTGCTCAGGTACACCTAGAAAGTTAATAGAATAAGAGGTTTGGCATTTGCATGAATTTTTTGATGGGTGGAAAGTCTGAAACTCAAATATCTACCATTATTTTCTGACATCAGTTCTCTAAGATTTGTCAGAAAATCCAAAATTTTATGAGGAACAGATCAGAAATATGAGGCAAAAATCTGAATATTCTGCAAAAATCTGGACAGTTGAGAGGAATGTGTTGCATATTGCTCATCAGTCATTCATATTTTTTTCTTTTTAATTTCTCAAACGTTTTGGGGTTTATAATACCTCATGGGAATGGATCCCAATCCTAAGTCAAAGTATGATTAAAGTTCATGAAATTAGTATTGTTTCAGTCTTTGATGTTAGCCAGAAGTGCTCTTCACAGCATCTGCAATGTGCCTGGTAATGACTCCTTCTGTAACTCATATGGAGTTATGTTTATCGGTGACATATCTAAGTACGATTCTTAATTCTTTTTTATAAGAGCTGTTGTTCTTCCTGGTATTGGAACTGTTGGAGTAATCTTCTTCCAAATTGCTCTCATTTCTGCCTGCAAATCCTGGTACTTTATGAATTTGTGTCTGTTTATACATAAGACAATATAGTCACTGGGTGTAGCAATTTCAGTGATCAATGCTACTTTTGTCTTCTTTTCATGGACTTATATCTGGTTTTCTTATATCTATTTTTTGAACTGCTGGAAAAACAGACCTATAATTAACTTGTCAATTTTAGCTTTATCTGAGGATGATATCTCCCTCTTAAGTAAAGGCTTATGATTCATTCCTTCTAATGTTGATACAGTCATGAATGCTCTAACAGACCTGAGGATTTTTACTAGAAATTTGAGTCTAAAGTTAATTTTTAAGGACTCTTTGCCAATGAATACACAGGTGTGTAAAAAAAATCAAGTTTATTTGTTCCAACTAATTGCCCAATAGTAAGTCCTTTTTTAGAAGTTTGTGAATGTGAGATTAGAGACTGCTATGCTACTAGAAAAAAAGAAGTATTATAATTTATCTATGCGAGAGAAAGAAGCTCTCATTAAACTTGAGACTAATGCAGATATTGTTATTAAACAAGCAGATAAGGGTGGGGGCCATAATAATTTTGGACAATGAAATGTATGATGTATGTATATATGTTGGAATTTCTTAATGATGGTGATACTTCTTCCTTAATTAATACTATGGGCATTTCGAAACTCATACGTGCCATTAATATGGAAATTTATGAGATGCAATTAAATGGAGACATCAATACTGATCTATTTAACTATTTTACTGTCTCTTGTCCAAAATTGCCTGCAATGTATAGGCTTCTGAAGGTACATAAAGATATATATCACCCCCCCCAATGAGACCGATTGTATTGGGGGAGGGTGGATAATGGAACCAATTTCATATTATCTGCAATCTGTTTTTAGTAAATACCTCTGTATGATAAAGAGCTATATAAAAGATACAGAAGATTTTTTAAATTGTTTATTGGATTGGTATAATAGTTGTAATAAATACGACTTTTTATTTGTAACTATGGACATAAAGTCACTTTTTACAGTGATTCCTGTCAATATAGGCATAGAATTCCTGCACCACTTTTCCTGCACAGAAACAAAGATGGATGGTAAGGAGATAGACACCTTCTGTGAACTGTTTGAATTACTGTTGAAGAATGGTGTGTTCATGTTTTATGAACAAATATATTACCAAAAAATGGGTGTCCCACTGCGAACACCTATGCAAATATTGTAGTAGCAGAGTGGGAGAATGTGTATGTATATAGTTGTCCTGAGATTTATAAGAGTGAAATATTTAAGAAATAACCCACGCCTGGTTGTGGGTAATGCTGGATTTACCCACGGTTAGTGTGGTTTGGTCATGAGGGTGAAGCCTGAGTGCCCAAACAGAGACAACCATGGGTAAATCCAGCATTAACCACACCCAGAAGTGGGTTATTGCTATTATACAATGACATTATTTAAGGAAAAAAATACTTACTTTTCTTAAATAATGGCATTGTATAATGCCTCTTTGTTGCCCTTCCGCAGCTGTCCAGTATTCTGTGGCAGTTCTGATGTACTGCACATGCGTATGCTTACACAGTACATCAGAGCTGTTTGTGGAAGCAACGGAGAAAGAAAGAGCTCCATTGCTTTTTAAAAGGTGTCTCAGTATGTTAAAAGAGTTTAACATAGCAAGATAGCTTTAAAAAAGCAACGGAGAAAGGAAGATCTCCGTTCCCTTTTTTAAAGCTGTCTCGCTATGTTAAATGAGTTTAACATAGCAAGATATCTTTAAAAAAAGCAACGGAGAAAGGAAGATCTCTGTTCCCTTTTTTAAAGCTGTCTCGCTATGTTAAATGAGTTTAACATAGCAAGATATCTTTAAAAAAAGCAACGGAGAAAGGAAGATCTTCATTGCTTTTTTTAAGATATTTCAATATAGCGAGATTACAGCAACAGAGCTCTTCCATTCTCCATTGCTACCAAAAACACAAAAAAATCAAGACTCATACTAATGGAAAAGGTCTGGGTGACCGGACCTTTTCCATTAGTATAAGTCATATTTACAATGGGCATGCTGACCAATCAGTGTGCACATTTTGGAATATTAATGGGGGGTCATTGTATAATATTTTTTAAACAATTTGTTGATTTTTTTTTAAATATGGGGCGGAACTAATATCGAATTGCAAGCATTTACAGATTATTTAAATTCAACAACCGACTACTTAAATTTAGTGTTGAATACTCCAAAGTGAGTATCACGTATCTAGATATTAAATTAGAAAAGATAATTAATAATATTAATACTATGGTACATAAAAAAGAAGTACACGCTAATAAGTATGTACATAAAGATAGTATGCATATGCCCCACATTTTTAAAAGTATAGTAAAAAGTCAATTGATTAGAACTAGTCGCCTTAATACCAATGATAAACATTGTGCTAACCAAATGCAGGAAACAATACTATAGTTCAGTAAGCAGGGTTATAGTGAGGAAATGCTGCAACAGATACAGAATGAGGTTTTAAATATGAGGCAAAATAAGGCTAAACCATATTTTATGGGTGGCAATAGAAAAAATACCTCATCTATAGAAGGCTTAATAACCATGTTAGATATATCACTACCTATAATAGGAAGTCTAATGCCATTAGAAGCATCATTGAGAAAAATTGGGGTATTCTTATGATAATGCCAGTAATCAAAAAGATTTTGGGTGTAAAACCACATTTTGCATACAGAAACTGCTCTAGCTTGAAATCACGGCTATGTTATAAAGATATGAGATATGATAAAATAGAACGAAAAAGTAATAGAGTAAACACTTTTCCTTGCTTTAACTGTACTTGCTGTAGTGATATAAATAAAAGTAATATATTTATACAGCCTAGTACAGGAAGGCAATTCATATTAATAAATATTCTACATGTAATACCTTAAATGTTGTTTATTTAGCTAATTGTATGCTATGTCCTGCATTCTATGTGGGAAAATGTAATAGGAAATTTAAAGATAGAATTACTGAACATAAATCAGAGATCAGAAGAAAAATTAACAAAATGCTTAAGCTGGACACATAGAAGAGGAAGGACAGAAACATAACTTCTTGTTCAGGGTTATAGATATTGTGGTTAAGAATAGAAGGGGTGGTGATGTAAACAATGTCTTAGATATTTGTGAATATAGATGGATAACAGTACTGAATGCAGATAGTAAACATGGTTTAAATATAGTAATAGGTATTAAACTAGTACTCAAACAGATGTTAAAATTAATATTTTTATATGTTTTTATGTGTTATGCCATATAAGTTTTAAAGTAGTATGTATGGTTTTATTTTCATTTATGCTATGACTTTAAACTATAATTGATGGTTTAATTAGAAAATGTCTTTGATTGGGCTGTGTCTTGTATCAATTAAATTGAGTTTTATTATATGGTTTGTTACACACTGAAGAAGGGTATCAAACAAAAGCATTGTGAATGTAGAATAAAAATTGTGATTTTTTTTTTTGGCTCAACGTCTCCGCTATTTGGAATTCTTTTGTTGCACATTTGGTAGTGGGTGGTCCCATGTGATATAAACTTTATTTTCTATAATGCTTTGTGGCTTATGTTTCCAGTGTTTTTTCAGCTACTTCATTGTTACAATGTTTGCACAATCCCCAGTGCAACAGTCTTGCCACATTATTAAGCCTTTCAGTGTACAGTCCTTCTGCCATTAGTATAGCACAACCAGCAACAAGATGTGTGACTGTTTCCAATTCTGTTTTACAAAACTTACAGTTATCTGTTTCTCCCACATATTCAATGGAGTTTGTAAACCAACGTGTATGTAGTCCACTATCTTGGGCCACTAATATTAACCTTTCATCTTTTGGTTTAAATGCATGTCTCCTTAACCATTCATGTGTTTGATCCTGTTCAACATGAGGTTGTTCCAAGATTTTTCTATACCTGCAAGTATATTTATGCATTTTCCACATTTCTTGCCTTCTTATGTGATCCTTCACATTATATTCTTTCTTTTGGATTTTTTTTTGGTACATTCAGTTGCTGCCTGATTTTTATCTACTTCTGGTTTGATTTCTATTTCCACTTAATGTTGATATGCTTCTAAACTAAGCAGGAAAGTCATCTCAGACTTATTCTCCTCGTGTTTTAAACTTTCCCTGTGTTTGGGTCTTGTGAGATCAGTAGATATGTATGCAGTCCTATGATTGCAGATCTATACATGTACTCATTTTCAGTGAGTCTCATTCCTCCTTTAAAAAGGGGGATATATAGTCTTGGTATACACTGATTTTTATAAATCATTTGATGAGCATGAAGCATCCTTCTTGTTTTCCTGTCCAACTTATCCAACACCTTTAGGGGCCAGTCAATTACTCCAAAACTGTAAGTTAGGACATGGAGAGCAAATTGGTTTATAGCTTGGACTTTGCTTCTAGATGTCAATGCTGCTTTCAGTATTAAAGTCTTCTAAAATATTCCTTACTAAGTTTTATTCACATTTGCTCATATTTTATTATTGATCCTTCATCAGTTTCCAAATATTTATACACTCTCTCTTGCTCAAGTTCTTTTATATTACGTTCCTGCCCCAAACTGCTGTTTTTGTGGTGCTGCAGCTTTCCTGTTTTACAGGTTGCTTTTGCACATTTATCAAGACCAAATGACATTCTAATATCATATGAAAAAGTTTTGACCACTTGCAGTTGTGCTTTCATTCCTCATCTGATGAACTATCGAGGTTTAAATCATCTACAAAAAGGAGATGACTTGTCTTTATACGTTGTTGTTTTCTGGAAGCCAAATTGTAGCCATGACTTAAACTGTTAAGTAAACAGCTAAATGGGTTATGGGCAATACAAAAGAACAGCAGTGACAGAGAATATACTCCTTTGAAATTTTATCCATGGACTAAATTTTGTCCTTTATCCTGGTTTAACTGCAAAGTGGTTTGCCACTGTTTCATGGTCAATGTAATGTAATCAATCAGTGTAGGGTGTAACATATACACTTTTAAGCACTTTTTTATCCATGAATGTGAGATACTGTCAAATGCTTTTTTGTAGTCTGTCCATCCCATACTTAGATTTTTCTCCTTTTTACAGTTCTCATAATTTTATTTAACAACAAATGATTCTTTATTCCATACAACATTCTTGTATTGTCCTTTTGTTCTATTGTAATGATTGAGTTTTCTTCTAAAAGACTATAAACAATGTCAGCATCACTTCCAGTGTATAGTTTATATATCATCTGAAGGCACGTTATCGGTCTATAGTTTTAGGGTAGATTGCAGGTTCACTCTTAAGTAGGAGTATTGATTTTCTTGTTGTTAACTAGGCTGTTGTCTGTTCAGGGTGTATGTATAAATAGTTCTTACTCATGTCTAAATCTTCATGTGAAAATGTTAATACGTTTAGCCAGAAGTTAGGTACTGCATCTGGGCCTGAGTTTTCCTATTAGGAGATTTTCTTAACTTTGTTTCTATCTCTCTGGCCATTACTTCATCCCATTTCATATCCTGCACATTTGAACTTCTTATTCTTTCTTTTACTTATTCTATCCATTTAGTATCTTTGTTATGTTCCACAGGATCTTCACAGATATTTTTCCAGACTTTATCTGTTTCTTCTTTTTTGGTGGTGTTTCAATTCCCTTTGCCTTGTCTCCCAGTTCTCTGTAAAACTTTCTTGGGTCATCAATAAATTGCTTATTTTGTACTTTTCCATTTTATTTATCCACATATCTTCTAAGTTTTTCTGCCTGCATTGATATATTTAGTTTATTATTTGTGATAGTGTTCAATAGATCCTGATCTGTTCTGATATTGTGTATTACTTTTATCACATCTATTTTTCTGAGTATTTTGTTGATCTTTTTCCTCTTCTACACTCTTCTAACAGTGGCACTTTTTGTCTTAATTGCTTTATAGTTTTCTCTATTTGATTTCTCCTCTTCCTTTCCCTTACTACCCTGTGTTTTTGTGGTAAGACTTTATAGGTTATTAATTTAGCTGCACAGTAATATATCCTATTTACTTCTGTTATTTCACATGGATCTCTATGAACAGTCCTAATTACTGCGTTCAGTTATTTTATCACACTTCTAACTTTTGGGGTTTTATTGACTTTCTGTAGTCTATTTCTTCTAACATTTTGGATTTTATTGACTTTCTGTAGTCTATTTCTTTCATTGATCTTAATATGTCTGCCTATCTCTATTAAATCAAGCGTCTCTTCTCTTAGATCATTTTCTTCTAAACTGAGGGCACATTCTTTGTTCTCCATTTCCTAAGGCATTCTATAGAAAGTTCCAGAGTGTCTTCCTGTGCCACATTCTCTTCAGTTGCATCCTGTGTCATCCATTGCTCTTTCAAATGGGAACTCACTGGCCTATCGGTTCTATATTATAACATCAAAGTTGCAAAACTTTGAATGTTATAATATCGAACCAACTACATCGAAGGATGAAAATAGCGAAGCCCCAACACATCAAATTCTTACCTACAGCAAGATTTCAGTGGGCCATTCTGTGGCTTTGCTATTTCCTCCACTGTGGTGCGATAGTTATGGACCTTAGGGTTAGGGTGTGGGTTAAGGTAAGTGGATAGGTAGGAATGTATGTATGGTTTAGTGTAGGGTTAGAAGTAGGGTTTTGTTAAGTGTATGTGTGTGTTTTAATTAGTTTGATTGTGTATAGTTTCGTACGGGTAAGTGTGCTATAGTTACAGACCTTAAGGTTAGGGTGTGGGTTAAGGTTAGTGGATAGATAAGAATGTATGTACGGTTTAGTGTAGGGTTAGAAGTAGGGTTTTAAGTGTATGTGTGTGTATTTATTAATTTGTTTGTGTATAGTTTCGTATGGTAAGTGTGCAATAGTTACAGACCTTAGGGTTAGGGTGCCGGTTAAGGTTAGTGGATAGATAGGAATGTATATACGGTGTAGTGTAGGTTTAGAAGTAGGGTTTTGTTAAGTGTATGTGTGTGGTTTATTTATTTTGGTGTGCTTGTGTTGTGTGTATGTTTCTTGGAACAGCAAATGTTTTCCGTGGGAAAAAATTCTCTATTCTGAGTGTTCGATGTTATCATATTTTGAAATTCCAAGTTCGAGCTTATGGTGTCCGATATTTTGGAATTTCGAATATATGATATAGACCCGGCCTATCACTCCACAACATTGACCATGTCAGAGTTGCCACAGTTTCCTGTTCCTTCTCTTGCTGTGCAACTCCAACTGGATGTTTGCACTTGTTTCCTATGGAAGGCTCCAAAGTATCTTCATATGGCAACTGGTCAGATGTTTCCCACTCCACTGGTTTCTCCTTAATTTGGGGATCCATTGTGCTTTCCTGCTGTGATGTTATCAGAGTTTGATTTTCTACACTAAATCCTTCACTTCGTGGGGCAAGTAATCCATAATCTTAATTTCTGTTTCCATATCTTCTCCATTACTGATCGTCTTTTCTGCTTTTCCTATTTATTTTCTTATTTTTTGTATTGTAAACTTTTCCATGTTTGATTGCTTTTGCCTGTATTTCTCTTCAGATATCTTTGGTGTTGATCTTTTTGTACTGATTAGTTATGCTTTCTCATTTGCATAAATATTGCACCATATTAAATCTCTTTTTCTTTCCCATGTCCATATTTTTTCTTTAGATGTCTCCTGCTCCACCTGTTTCTCATTACTTTAGGGACTCATTGTTCCATCATGCTGTGATATTACCCATGTTAGACTTTCTACAGTAAATCCTTCACATTGCAGATATTCCATAACTTCAACTTCTATTTTTTTAACTTCTACTTTACTAATCTTCTGTTCTGCAGCCCCTCTTTGTGATATTATTTTCTTTATTGTGAAATCTTCCATATCTGGATGCCTTTGCCTGTATTTCTCTTTGAATGTCTTTGGGTTGCCCTTTTTGTGTTGGTTAATTTGGCTTTCTCCTTTGAATAAATCTTGCACCATATTAGATATGTCTTTCTTTCCCATATCCATATTTCTTTTTTATACCTTTCAAGAGTCTCTAGATTTTGTTCTTTATATTTTTTTGCACTTCCTCAGCCACTTTCTTTCCAAATGGCCCAAGGTTTCTTGGTTTATATAATGTTTTCATAAATATGTTGCATTAATCACAAATTTTTATTTGAAGCGTCTCACAACGTTTTCTTGTGGAAGTATTTGTCTTTCATATAGTTTCTCTCTTAATCTTTTTGTATATTTTCTGTCTGGAAAGTTTGGGCTTCTTGAATAATAGTACTAATACATAATATTTTTCTTATCCTCAATAGTCCACTCTATCATCTTTATGGCTCTTTTTTTGGCCTATCAATTTTTGTGGACTACTACTTCCCTTTACAATGGGGGGGCATCCTCCCCCCTGGGCTAGGCCTAACCCCATTGTAGGAACGTTTCCGTGTCTTGAGGATTAATACGTATACAGCACACCCTCCTGTCTCAAGATGAAAAATGCACCAGCATGACACCAGAAATTAAAAGCTCAAACTTTAATCCAGTTGAAGAAACACACACTTCAGTAGTAGCAAGCCATAAAAAACACAACGGTTAAGCGCTTTCATCCACCAGGGACTTCTTCAGAACACTAAATAAAACTACTACCAGCCTTAAATACTAAATGAGCATTAATTAATTAATTAAAAATCACATGTTTCAAATTGAAGATTTAAAGTGCTAGTGCCTAATAGTGCCAGTGCATATGAACAAACTTCCTAAGAAACACCAATACTATTAAACATTAAATAAGTTGTAATTCAATCTATAACCTACGATTGTCTAAAACAGGTTTAATAGATATATGTTCATTAAGACCAGGGAAAAAGGGAATTGTAGATCTGACAATTTGGTCTACCTAGCCCTGTGTACTTGTTGTCCCTGTTTTTACGTAGGCAAAACTACGAGGTGTCTGCGTAAGAGGATCTACGACCATCAGTACAGTATAAGGAAACAGGATGAGAACAATGCTTTATGGAAGCATTTAAAAGCAAGTAAGGAATGTTCTAACTTCAGCTTTGGTATTTTAGAGATAGTTAGATCGAACGCTAGGGGAGGGGATGTTAAGAAACTAGTGAGTGAAAAGGAAGTGAGGTGGCAGGTGAAACTAAATGCATCTACTCACCCTGGTCTTAATGAACATATATCTATTAAACCTGTTTTAGACAATCGTAGGTTATAGATTGAATTACAACTTATTTAATGTTTAATAGTATTGGTGTTTCTTAGGAAGTTTTTTCATATGCACTGGCACTATTAGGCACTAGCACTTTAAATCTTCAATTTGAAACATGTGATTTTTAATTAATTAATTAATGCTCATTTAGTATTTAAGGCTGGTAGTAGTTTTATTTAGTGTTCTGAAGAAGTCCCTGGTGGATGAAAGCGCTTAACCGTTGTGTTTTTTATGGCTTGCTACTACTGAAGTGTGTGTTTCTTCAACTTGATTAAAAATTTGAGCTTTTAATTTCTGGTGTCGTGCTGGTGCATTTTTCATCTTGAGACAGGAGGGTGTGCTGTATACGTATTTATCTTGTGGACTGTTCTCAATTTTTGTCTTTTCATTTGTCGTGTCTTGAGGATTCTATACTGACATTTTTTACAGTCCTGGCACCAGTGTGCCAACCAAGACTGGGCACTTTTCATCCTGGGTCTTGTGCACCCAGCTAAACTTTTAATTTTTTAACCTACATCTGTCCATGATATATGCTATATAAAATACAATCTGTATATCAGTGCTGTTTTGGTAAGATTTTGTGAAAAACACAGTCCACCTCATGAAGGTACTCACCAAGACATGAGGATGAATTGAATTCCAGCAGTACTACTTTCCTTTGCTTGCTGATTTATCATCTCTACATTTGGGCCCCAATGTCCTACATTTTTGCTACACATTGCTCATCAATCAATCTTATTTTTTTTAATTTCTCCAAGTATTTTGGGTTTGTAATACCGTGACGGGAATGGACCCCATTCCTAAGTCAAAGCACAATTAAAGTTCATGAAATTAGTATTCTTTCACTCTTTGATGTCAGCCAAAAGTGCTCTTTGCAGCACCCACAATGTGCACATTAATTACTCCTTCTGCAATTCGTATAGAGTTACATGTATTGGTAGCATATCTAAATATGATTGTAGACTCTTTTTTATAAGACCCATTGCTCCTACTACTATTGGAACTACCTGGGTATCTTTCTTCCACAATGATCTTATTTCTGCTGGCAAAACCTGATATTTTATAACTTTGTGTCTCCCTGTACTTGTAGTCACTGGGTGTGGCAAGTTCAGTGATTAATGCTACTTTTGTCTTTTTTTCTTGGACCACTATATCCAGTTTTCTAGCATCTGTCTTTTGAATTGTTGGTAATGGATGATCCCATGTGATGTAGACTTCATCATTTTCTATGATGCTTTGTGGTTCATGTTTCCAGTGTTTTTCAACCAGCTCAGTACCATAATGTTTGCAGAATCCCCAGTGTAACAGTCTTGCCACATTATTATGCCTTTCAGTATACATTCCTTTTGCTATTAGTATGTCACAACCAGCAACGAGGTGTGCAACTGTTTCCAGTTCTGTTTTGCAAAACCTGCATTTGTCTGTTTCTCTCACATATTCAATGGACTTTTTAAACCAGCATGTATGTAGCCCACGGTCTTGTGCTGCCAATATTAACCTTTCATCTCTTGGTTTGAATTCACCTCTCCTTAACCATTCCTGCATTCGTTCCTGATCAACAAGAGGTTCTTCCAGAACTTATCTATACCTGCAACTATATTTATGTATTATCCACATTTCTTGCCTTTTCATCTGATCCTTCACCTTATATTCTTTCTTTTGTTTTTTGGCACATTCAGTTGCTGCTTGATTTTTATCTACTTCTGGTTTGATTTCCATTCCTGCTTGATGCCAATATGCTTCTAGTAGATTAAGCAGAGAAGTCGTTTTTAATTTATTCTCCTCATGTCTCAAAACTTTCACTAAGTTTGGGTCTTGTGAGATCAGCAGATATGTGTGGAGTCCCACGATTGCAGATCTATACATGTAATCTATTTCGAGGAGGCCCATCCCTCCTTCAGAATGGGGGATATATAATCTTGGTATGCACTGATTTTTATAAATCATTTGCTGAGCATGAAGCATCCTTCTTGTATTCCTATCTAATCTATCCAACACATTTTGGGGCCAGTCAATCACTCCAAAACTGTAATTTAGGACAGGAAGAGCAAATTGGTTTATATCTTGGATTTTGTTCCTAGATGTCAGTGTTGTTTTCAGGATTAATTTAAGTCTTCTGAAATATTCCTTACTAAGTTTTATTCACATTTCTTCATGTTTTATCATTGATCCTTTATCAATTCCCAAATATTTATACACTCCTTCTTGTGCAAGTTCTATCACATTCTAGTCCCAAACTGATGTTTTCCTGGCATTGCAGTTTTCCTGCTTTAAAGGTTGCATTTGCACATTTATCAAGACCAAATGATATTCTTATGTCATCTGACAAAGTTTGGCAACTTCCAGTTGTGCTTTCAGTTCCTCATCTGATGAGCCATACAGCTTTAAATCATTGACAAAGAGAAGGTGAGAAGTCTTTACACTTTGTTGTTTTCTAGGAGCTAAATTATAGCCATAGCCTAATCTGTTATATAGACAGCTTAATGGGTTAAGGGCAAGACAGAATAGCAGCAATGACAAAGAGTCACCCTGGGATAATCCCCTTTGAATTTTTATCCCTGGGATAATAATCTGTCCTTTATCATGGCTTAATTGCAAAGTGGTCTGCCACTGTTTCATGGTCACTGTAATGTAGTCAATCAGTGTAGGATGTATCTAATACATTTTTAAGTACTCTTTTATCCATGAATGTGGGATACTATCAAATGCGTTTTTTGTAGTCAATCCATGCCATACTTAGATTCTTCTCCTTTTACAGTTCTTCACTCTGACTTTATTTAGCAATAAATGATCCTTCGTTCCATATGACTTTCTTTTATTGCCCTTTTGTTCTACTGCCATAATTGGCATACTGACTATAAACTCTGTCAGCATCAATTTCCTTGTATTGTTTATACATCATCATATAAACAAACAAGTTATTGATCTATAATTTTTGGGGTAGCTTGCAGGTTCACGCTTAAGTAGAAGCATTGTTTTACATGTTGTTAGCCAGATTGGTTTCTGTTAATACTTTTAACCAAAAGTTAGGCACTGCATCTGGGCCTGGGGTTTTCTGATTAGAGGCTTTTCTTAACTTTGTTTCAATCTCTCTAACTGTTATTTCATCCCATTTCATATCCTGTACCTTTAAACTTCTTATTTTTTTCTTTTACTTCTTTTATCCATTTAGCATCTTTGTTGGATTCCATAGGATCTTCATAAATACTTCGCCAAAATGCATCTTTCATCTGTTTTTGGCGGTCTTTCAATTCCTTTTACCTTGTTTCCCAATTCTCTATAAAACTTTTTTGGGTCATCAGTAAATTGCTTATTTTGTACTTTTCCTTTATATTTATCTGTGTATCTTCTAAGTTTTTCCACCTGTGCTGAAATTTTTAATTTATTTATTATAGTGCATGATAGATCCTGGTCTGTTCTAAAAGGGTGCACTGCTTTTATCACATCTATCTTTCTTACTATTTTTGTTAATCTATTTCCTCTTCTATAGTCTTCTAATGGTAGCACTTCTTGTCTTAATTGCTTTATAGTTTTCTCTATTAGATACTTGATGGTATTCGATTTCTCCCCTACCTTTCCCTCACTACCTTGTGCTCTTGTGATAGAATTGTATCTGTTATTAATTTAGCTACACAGTAATATATCCTGTTTACTTCTGTTATATTGCATGGATCTCTATGGACAGTCCTAATTACTGTGTTCATTTGTTTTATCAGATGCCTGACATTTGGAATTTTATTGACCTTCTGCAGTCTATTTCTTTCATTGATTTTAATATATCTATCTATGTCCATTAAATCAAGCAACTCTTCCCTTACTTCATTTTCTTCCAGACTGAGGGCACATCCTTTGTTTCTACTTCCTGCCAACATTCTATAAAAAGTTCTATAGCATCTTCCTGTGGCATCTTTTCAATTTCATCCTGTGCCATTCATTGCTCTGTCATATGGGAACTCACTAGCCTATCACTCCTCAACATTGACTGCATCATAGTTTCCACAGTTTCCTGTTCCTTCCCTTGCTGTCTAGCTTCAAGTGAACATTTATACTGGTTTCCTGTGGAAGGCTCCAACATATCTTGATATGGCACCTGACCACTTCTTGTTCCACTGGTTTTCCCTTA
Organism: Protopterus annectens; assembly: GCF_019279795.1. Taxonomy (NCBI): domain Eukaryota; kingdom Metazoa; phylum Chordata; order Ceratodontiformes; family Protopteridae; genus Protopterus; species Protopterus annectens. The sequence goes on from NC_056728.1 coordinate 680,447,587, forward strand.
ATTTGGATATCCATTGCTCTATCCTGTTGTGGTACTTTCTGCATTAGATTTTCTACACTGAATCCTTCACTTTGCAGGTGCTCTATAACCTCAGTTTCTATTTCTTTAACTTGTCCATTCCTGATCTCCTTTTCTACTTTTCCTCTTTGTCTTCTAATTTTTTTGTGTTGTAAAGTTTTCCATTTCTGGATTTCTTTGTCTATACTTCTCTTCAAATATCTTTGGTGCTGCTCTTTTTGTATTGGTTAGTTTTGCTTTCTCCTTTGCATAGATATTACACCATATTAAATCTCTTTTTTTTCCCAAGTCCATATTTCTTCTTCAAATGTCTCCTGATCTTCCTTCTTCTCCTTACTTTAGGGACTCACTCCATCATGCTGTGATGTAATCTGTGTTAGATGTTCTACACCAAATCCTTGACTTCACAGGGACTCCTTAACTGCAGCTTCTATTTTTTAACTTCTGCTTTACCAGTCTTCTTTTCCACATTCCATCTTTGAGATATACATTTTTTTATTGTGAATTTTTCCATATCTGGATGCCTTTGCCTGTATTCTCTTCAAATATCTTTGTGCCTGCCTTCTCTATATTAATTTGCTTGGCTTCCTCCTTTGCATAAACATTTCACCTTATCAAATCTCTCTTTCTTTCCCTTGTCCATATTTTTTTTATATACTTTTCAAAAAAATGTCTAGTTTTATTGTTTACATTTTTGCACTTCCTCAGATGCTTCTTTTTCCAAACAGATCGTTTCTTGCTCTATATACTGTTTTTCAAAAATCTGTTGTATTAATGAACACAAATTTTTATTGCAAGCTTCTGACCGTTTTTCCTGTGAAAGTAGTTTTCTTTCCTCTAATTTATCTCTTAATCTCTTTGTATATCCTCTGTCTGGAAATTCTGACCTTTTTTGCATAATAGTAACAGCACATAATTTCTTTCTTATTCTCAGTAATCCACTCTATTATCTTTATGGCTCTTCTTTGGCCTATCAGTTTTTGTGATTTTTGTGGACTGCTACTTCCGTCTACAACATGGGGGGAGGGGCATTCTCACCCTGGGCCTGGCCTGGCTCCATTCAGGAATGTTTTTTGATTTTGAGGATTCTACACTGTCATTTTTTCCAGTACTGGCATCAGTGTGCCTACCAGGATTGGGCATTTTTTTATCCTGGGCCTTGTTTATCCGGCTATCTTTTTTTGTTTTTGACTTAGGCCTCTGCTGAAAACAGGCTCTGTGGAACCTAGTCGGACATTCCCGGTCAACAAATGTTAAATAAAATAAATATAAAAATACAGTCTATATATCAGTGTCGCCTTGGTGAGATTTTGTGAAAAATAGGGTCCGCCTCTCAAAGGTACTCACCAAGACTTGAGGATGAATTCAACTTCAGCACTACTACTCTCCTTTGCTTGCTGACTTTTCATCTCTCCATTATAGTTTTCTCTCTTCGATATTGCCATAGTGGTATTCGATTTCTCCCCTTCCTTTCCCTCACTACTGCTTGTGGTAGAACATTCTCACTATTAAGACCAGTTAATATCCCCTTAGATATCTGGCTGTCTCTGGTATTCCTAGTCCACCCATCTCCTTTTCCTTAATAAGTATCTCCTATGCTATTATCAGCCTTTATTCAACCCAAATGTAGTCCCTCAATAAATGTTTTATATGTTTCAAATATTCTTCCTCAGCAAGTGTCAAGAATGATTGTCTAGACTATATAAATTGAGGGAGAAGAAATAATTTCAGGACCTGTATTCTCTTCTCAAGATCTAACCTGATCCCCTTCCATATATCTTTCTCTATTTTTACCCGGTCATATATTCTTCCATATGTAGTCCATAAGGATTCTGGAACTGAATGGAACAGGCAGACCCCTCTATATTTTATGCTGTCTTTCTAGAATTGTTCAATACCTTTTCAGTGATTTCTACCCCCAGGTTTATTGCTATTGCCCGGGTCTTCCCTTTATTTATTTTGTATCCCAATTTACTCCCAAATTCTTGTGATTCCTTAAAGTATTTCTAAGTCTTCCTTTGGTTGTATAAGGGTAAACAGAACATCATCCGCATACAGTGTTATTTTTTTATTTCTGTTTACCTTCCCAGTAATAGCACATATATCACAATTCCTTATTTGCTAATGGCTCTAAATACAGTGCAAATAATAATGAGGATACGGGACACCTTTTCCTTGTGCATCTCTCAAGTCTTTACCTCTGTTAGTAAGTTTGTCCTTAACTTCATGTTTGCTCTAGCATTTGCATAGATTCTCCCCAACAATCTCACCCATTCCGCTGGGAAACCCATTGTTCCAATAGTCCAACAAATACTTCCACTTCACTCTATGAAATGCCTTCTCTGAATCTGATCATATTATGACTAATTCTTTGTCTCTCTCTGTCCCTCTCACTCTTTTCTTCTTGTTCTCGTGTGCATCCTGTATCAACATGAGTTCTCAGAAAGCACTGTCTGCCAATCTCCTCCCTCCTACAAACCCATCTGACCTGGATTTATTAACTTTAGTAGTATCCCTGCCAGCCTGTCTGCCACAATTAGCATAAAGCACTTATAATTCTGCTTTAAAATACATAGGGGTCTATATTAGGAGTGCTTCAATGAGTTCTTACCACCTTTTATATATCACTGTTACTATTACTGCCTTCTACGATTCATCTATCTCCTCTCTTCTCAGTATGTTATTAAATAAGGAAACCCCCTATCATCATTATCTTATCATTCTCCATCTGCCATAACTCTATGCAGAGACCATTAGTATCAGGTGATTTTCTTGAGTAAATCTTACTAAAACAAACAGTCCGGTGATTACAGCTGTAGTTGTGATTCAAAACCAGAGAACAATGCCACTCAGTGTCGAAGAATGATTTAATAAATCTGTAGTTTAGCACTTTACATTGAGCAACTCTGGTCTCTGGTTTTGAATCATGACTAGACCTGTTGTCATTGCGCTGTTCATTTCAGTAGGATTTACCTGAGTAATTTTGTTTGTTTTTTATCCTGCTGATTCTGTTTGATTAGTACCCAGTGCTTTTCCTTTAGCTACTTTCCTCCAGGGCACTTCTTTTTCATCACAGCTTATCTCTCCTATTAATTTCTTTTCAGCACTCTGTTAGTCCGGGTAGTGCTGGGAAATCCCATAGTCTATCCCCTCCCCACCTTTCCTTTATGTCATCCTCTTTCTCCACGTATTGCCTTTATAATATTTACCAAACCATTTCAAAGTGCCTGTCAGTTGTGTTACAATCTCCCTCCCTCATTTTCCCTTAACTGAAACATCCCCCTCTCAACTTCTTGTGTCATAGTTTCACTGCTAGGGCTTTAATCGCCTTATGCACATCATCAAAGTACAGCTCATCCTTCTCAATTTTTCTGCCAGATCTTTTCATCCTCGCATTTCATAAGGTTTGCTTTATTCATTTTTTCCATGCATTCTGTTGCCTCATCCATCCTGGCATCTGCCTTTGTATCTCCACTAAATTCTTCATCAAAGCTCTCTAATCCATATTAAGCTTATGCATTTTTTTTTATTTTAGCCATTCATTTATCTCACCTTTTTTTCTTTTTTATAACTTTTGTTTCAGCCTGTTTTCATTTATAGCTATAGTTAGCATCGGCTTCATATATCTCAACCGTCCAGATTTTCATAGAATGTCCATATTTTTGCTAATATTTTCAGTGTGTTCCTCATAAAACGTGTTGCTTCTGGCCAGTTGATGAGAATTTAAGTTGCTAAATAATGACAGACATCTGAGTTTCTGACTTCATATCCTTCCAAAAATGCATGTTAACACAGATTCTGTTATAACAACTTTCTAAGTTTATAAGAGTAATATTTAAAATCTGTCCCTTTGTCCCCAGTTACTTTAGCTTTTGTTCAGATTTCTTGTGCTAAGAGGTTAAGAGGAATGATCTGCTTCACTTTCTCCCTACTACTTTCAAATTCTAATCAATACTCTGGCAGTATCCCATGCATCCCCAACTCTTCCTCACACCTCTATCTGAGGTCGATACCAGCAATGCACGATCTGAGAGTCTTAATTGTTCACAGTATTCCCTCTACACTCTCTCCTAGCTCTCTGTGATCAAATATATTCTACAAATATGAAACTAGCCTTGATACTTGTGACAGTAGTTTGCATACCCCCCGGACATCCTTTTAGCCTTTGGTTACATGCTTCTTGTATCCTATTGATGTCATGTATTATCACACCAATCTGAATTCCTTGCTTTCATTCCTACTTCTTGGTCCTTTATTTACATCTTTCCTTCCTGTTGCCAAGTACTAGTCTCTTAATACCAAACTTATCCCCTCTTTAAATTCTATCACTTTAACCAAGATGCTCCTTATTAGCCTTATTGAAGTTTTTGGTGGGAAATATACTGACAGAACTGCCACTTTTACTCCTTCTATACTTCCTTTCACTCTCACTAGTATGCCTTTTACATCATTCATTGTCTCCTTGATTTTATCATGGGTGTCTTGCTTCATTAGTAAAACTGTTCCCCTCTACCTTCTATCCTTCCACAACAAGTAAACTAAGATTCTATATCTACCCCTATTTAGGTAATTATACTCATCTTGCTTCAGGGGCATTTGTTGCAGTGCTTCCAGTTGTAACCTCTCCCTTTGAGCATACAAGAGGATTCTGTTTCTGTCTCTCCCTCTATCTCTCCTTCTCTGTCTCCAGTTTATTATGCTATGCTACTCAACCCATTAACATTCAGTTACACTATTCTTATTATAATCCCCATCATGTTTTTCTTGCAAACCCTCATCTTCCTTATCTGGCCTCCCCTCATCCATCTTATCTGTCTCTACTCATTCCCTCTCTAGAATGTTCTGTTGCTTGCCGAACTTCTTTACCCCCCCCCCCCATATAGGGATCTGCCTTTGTTTCATTTTCTCTCTCCCCCTCTTCACCTCTCGTATTAGTGCCCCTACAAAAATATTTACATATCTAGAATTAAGACTTTACTTTTTGGTGTCCTCTTCACTCCATTATGACCTCTGTCTCATGTCACGCTTGTGCCTGTCATCAGTGTGACAGCACAATAAAGTTGCCCAGGGTATGTCTTAGACTCCCCTATTCCTATAATGTCAGCTTGTTTCATCTCGTCTCTTCCCTGTGAAGTATTTTCTTTATTCTGTCTTATATTATTATCTTAACAGAGGTTCCCATTAGTTCTTTTAACCCTCTTTTTATCTTAACATTCCCACTTCTAACTGTCTCTTCATTAATTGTGCTGGATGTGATTCAGTGACATCTGCAAGTGTAATTATCCGAACCATTCCCACTGCCAAACAGCCAACATACATTTTTTCTGTTATCTCACATTTAATAATATAATGTTTACATTTATTTTGCTTTTTATTGCACAGAATAACATTGTTCTCTCAGCCTATAATGTATTTTCTCAAAGCATATCCACATAAACGTATTTAATTGCAGATCTGTGTACAGTTACTATGCTCACTCTTCCATTTATCCATTCAGTGCCACACAACATTGTCTTAATGTCCTGTGCCACTTTCTTTAGCTACATCAGATTCCATCATTTGGGTCAACATACATTCCTTTCACAAGCTTTTCCTCCAGTATGTATATACATTGGGGTGGATCACTCCTCCTGACAGTTTCACTTTGAAGTCACTTGCCTTCTAGAAGGTTTTCAACTCTGTACTTTCCCTCAGTCCTATGCAGTTTAGCTTTACCACTTGGCACTTCCTGTGCATGCTGTATCACTTCATTTTTCAAGTTAATCATGATTTAGACAATACTGTCTCTCAGTAGACTCTGGCAATCCTTATATTAGTTTTTTTCCCTCAAAATACATTCAATATATTTCAATTCAGTTTGTAAACAATTCTGTCGTAAGACCTCAGCCTCATTCTTACCCATTTTATTGCATGATACCCATCCTTCTTCTAACTAACTGTTTTATCTCTACCCTCTGTCTTCTTCTCACTAACTGTTTTATCTCTACCCTCTGTCTTAACTTCTGCTGTCTTTTAAATAGAGGGTATAAGTCTCTCAATTTCCCCGTTATCAAGCTTGCCTCATGACCTGGTCAACCACTTTCTGTTTCTTCAACTCCTCCAGCCATATGGTTCACTGGTTGTGAAGCATTGCCAACATGTCACTTGGGTCCATATATGTTCACATTGCCCTTTGTAAAATGATGTGCACTGTAGCTAGATATACTATTCTCCAACATATGTCTCTTTATATACATAGTTTTATTACTGGTGCAGAAACTTCCTTCTGTTTCCTTTTAATGTATGAAAAGTCCTGTTCAACATAAACCCTTGCTTCCCCTATCAAGAACTTCATGTCAGGTTTCCAGATCTCTGACATAATATCTTCTTTCATCACGAAAGACTGTAGGAATACTATTATTGGCTGAAGATTTGTATCTTTATCTGAGCCTGGCTTCCAGGCAGTTCTATGTATCTGTCCTATTTTTATGTCATCCACCAGCACTTCTGACCTGTCTTTATGCAGGCTAGCCCTCATGCCACTCAGGGACTTCACATAATTTTACATTATTTCTTCTAGAATGGTCTTCAGGCTCTGCCAAGTTCACTTCTACACAGTCTAGTCTGGCTTCTGCTGCCACCATCTTAGCTTTCAGCTCCTCATTCATCTCCAGGATATCTTTAATGGCCATGGTTTGATCATTTCATGTCTGCTTAATTTCTGTCAATCTCTTCTTGTGGCCCAGAAGGTTTTCTATAAGGGTTTGCTTCAGCTATTTGATTTCAGCCCATATTGTTTTTAACATTACTGTTTCCTCTTCTCTCTCATCATTTCTACCATGGTCATGATTTAACTTAATCTTTTCCACTCTGTCTTACTCGGTTTATTTATTTTTATTCACTATTCTCCTACACTGTCCCTTCACTTTATACTTGCTATCTCCTCCCACTGATTTCTTTGGAAATGTTTCCATTTATTATCTTAGGTATAGCCAGCCTTTGGCCGATTGGACCTATTTGGAACAATAGGATCCCACCACTCAGGGGGCCCCACACTAGGCTATGACAGGCTTATTATGGCTTATGTGGCTAAGAGAATTACCTGAGAGACACCAAAACAAAGTGCAAGGCATTTTTCCTACTGGTTGTTTGGTCCCATAGCAGTTACAAGTATTATTGGAGGAGATAGTGTTTTCTGACACGTATTGCACTAGTGAATAGTCCTGTATCTTTTGTAACACTTGTATAGTTCACAGAGTTGGCTGATCAGGCTCACATAGTGGTTAGTTACTGCTGCTGAGTGCTCAACAGGATTTGTGTCCCAAAACTGATCAGCTTAACCAGCTAGTTTTGTGTACAGCTCTAGTTATTGTCTTGGAAGATAATAAGAGTAGGCTTAATCTGAAGACTAACAGAGATATTCTGTGATTTCTTTTGCTTTTCTTGCTGACATTGGATTTGTGATTGGTTGCTAATGAATGCAATTACAAGAAATAACTGTGGAACAGTCAGTCTCAGACATACCTCTCAACTGTACATATTTTTGCAGAATGCCCAGATTTTTGCCTCAAACTTTTCATCTATTTTTTCATAAAATTGTGGTTTTTTTTACAAATTAGTGGCCAATCTTTAAAGACTGAAGTTAGAATATAATGACAGACATTTGAGTTTCAGACTTCATACCGTTCAGAAAATTCATGCTAATGCACAACCTGTTATTCTACCAACTTTTAAAGTTTACTCCAAGTACTGTAGTTCCTTTTCTTTAATACAGCACAAGCAAAAATAATAAAGAATACAGAATATATATATTGAAGTAGATGATAAAACAACTGTGAACACAAAGCGCTTTTCATCCCACCTGGTGGTGAGACTTCTTCAGGTAAAGGCATTCACTAAAACCAGTGCATTTAAATACAGTCCATGGTGCAACCATGTTGTTAGTCAGTCAATGGGTGAGGGCTATTCCCCACACACTGATGATGCTATGAGGGTCCACTCAATAAGTAATTACTTCCTTTAAGAGTTTCTTTCAAAGCACTCTCTGGACTTATTAAAAGGCAAGTAAGTATACACACTCTCTTGTCCAGTATTGTGACATAGTAAATCATACTCATAATATATAAACATACAGTTATTAAAAGAACAGAAGTGCAAACAGAAGTCAGGATGACATAGAACTGTCTAATTCAGGCACTGGACAACAAAATATGGTAAATTCTACACTAGGAGATGCACCAAATTTTCAGCAACCAGCCTCAACTTACAACTAAGCCTGATAATTAATAAATGGTGCACTTTGCAGTCAAAATATATCACTGAGATGTATGCAATTAACCCCAAAGAATCATGCTGTCCTTTCATGCCATTTCAACAGAATTCTAAAACCCAGCATTTATAAGAAATACTATGCAGAATTTTGTTTTTTTTCTTTTTAATATGGTCAAAATTGTATTCTTCCTCTATTTCCTCTCTACCACAGTTACAAACTGGGGTATAGTACACATGGATGGTGAAAAGCCTGGGTGTATCAAGGAAGTCCTTGATTATGATCTAGAATGAATTAAATGTGATGGTTATAGAAACATAAAAAATAATTTCCAACATATATAAAACAGCTCTGAGACTTGACCATATATATCAGGGCACATTAAGGTCACAGTAAAAAATAAAACACATATGACAAAAAAAAAAAAGCTTTTGACAGATGGGATAATGTGTCATTTTTTGCACCCACATCTGATAACAGTACAACTTTCAAATGTAGAAGTAGTTTTGAATGCAAGCAAGTCAAGCAGTGTTAGCAAAAAGGCTGTTCTTAAAAGAGTCAGCTGTGGCGTTCATTTTCTGTTAAAAAAAAATAGTCTAAAAAAAGGCAGCTATGGCGTTCACTTTTTCTAAAGAAGTGATAAAGTAAGTATGAATGTTTCAGGAAATGTATGACAAAGAGGTGGGGTTCATAAAACCTAAGTTTCGGTGTTGGTCTGGTTTAGTATTTATTTACAAAGTGGTGACTTACTTATTAAGTAGGTAATCATAATCCCACTATGAACATCTGCCTACAATAAAGAAAAGGGGTTGAAATCCACCAAATCTCATTTTATAGCAAACAATTCTTAGTTTATTTCACATCAGTAGCTGTCTAGTTATTGTAATTCCCATCCACCAATGCCCCAATGTTCATTTAATTTCTTAATTTACTCATCTAGTATTTTTGGTGTCTATATTAGCACTCTTCAAGAAAAATCTTGATGAGTGGATGGGAAATAGGAAATACACCCCAGGGATCACTTCTGTGTCTCTGCTCGACAGTGGCACAGGAAAATAACTTTCTTGGGTGGCATAAGCCAGGGATCCTTGTTGGCTAGGCTTACGTAGGCCCTCGGGCCGATGGCCTAGTACCTACCTATGAACCTATGAACCTATATGATCCAACTGGCAGAAATGCATGCACGTCTGCAGATGTGACCTGAAATCTTTTTTCCTGCTTAATGCATTGGCCAGTTATACAGTATGTAAACAGACTCGAAGAAATCAAACTAAAGAGCATCTGCTTGCCTTAACTCACTGTGACAGTCCGGACACCAATTTATTTATGACAGTATTCTATGCTTGTATCAAAGATGAATGTTTTTAGTCATTCCTGTTTGAATATTTACTTCTTAGTCCTTTCTTTCTTGCATTTCCTTCTCCTTCCCTGTCTTTCTCTTCCCTTATTTCTTTCCCTTCTCTCATTTTTCTTTCCCTTGCTTACTCTCATTTGAAGTGTTTCACTTTCAGAATATCATTATTGGGTGACAACGTTCAATATGACACCTTCAGAGACATACACTTAATCACATCCTCAATGTAATAACATGAAAATATAGACATTACACTTTTAATTTAGGTCAGGTTAGTCACATATGGAGTTAAAAACTTCAAGCGTTTCCACAAAGAGATGAATTAAACTTATAACATTTAAATAATGACCATGTAGCAAAAACACGTGTAGACACACACACACACACACACACACACACACACACACACACACACACACACACACACACACACACACACACACACACACACACACACACACACACACACACACGCATACGCACACACACTTAATAAGAAATAATAAGTAATTAAATCACTAAATAAATAAATAAATAAATAAGTATATGCAATATAAATCAAATAACAAATGAGTAATGTATTTATAAAATACAAACAAAGAGTAACGGAATTCAAACAGTGGTAATAAAAGCCTCTGCGAACATTTAAAAATAAACAAGTATAAAATAGACTTGAGATCATTATTTTTTAACAACAACAGCTGAATCAATGCAAATTAGTGAGTCACTTTTGCAGGTGGACTTTATTCCCCTACTCTAACTGTACACTGGAGACAATGCAGTGAGCTAAACATGTCTTCTCTGTCAGTGGACAGGCTATAGACTTTTCTAACAGTATTTTCTTAAAGATTTTTAAAGGAAAGCTTCACCAAAGTCAAATTAAATAGCTTTACATAATGCCGTAAAGCCAATGCATACAAATCAGCAGCATTTTCATAGTAAGAACATGATTTGTTTGGAAGACAGTACAGTACTATTATCACAGATGATATTTTCATAAAGGATGTAGATGAGTCAACAGCAGCTCAGAGGAAAGTGGTGGTAATGTTCACCCACACCCACTCCCACTCCCACTGTGGCCCTGACATTTATAGTAGTAAAGTAAACAACATCATGTATTTCATGTACAGAAAATAAAAAAGGAGAAGTGGGTAAAACTGCCCATCTGAGTGAACAGATATTAAAAACAGGCAATGTGATTTTAATACACACATGGAAATAAACTACACTCTACAAATACAGGCAGGCCAAGTGTTGATCTGTAATTCAATGGAAATTCTGAATAGTGAATAACATTCATAGATTTTCACATTATTACAGAGACAAAACAATATAGTGAAAAGGAAGAAAAAGAATGGATAATTCTGGGAAGTATAACTGTGATAATGACTAACACTGTTCTGCACTATTCCCCAGAAACATTAATTGAAGAAAGTCTCAGTAACTGAGAGCAGTTACTTAAACTGAAATAAATACATACTCAAATGGATGTCTATGAGAAATAAGTAAGAGATGAAAGAGGGACCTACTAATCAATTATAAGCGTGTGTGTGTGTGTGTGTGTGTGTGTGTGTGTGTGTGTGTGTGTGTGTGTGTGCGGGTGTGTGTGCGTGTGTGTGTGTGTGTGTGTGTGCAGAACCATCAATAAAAGATAAAAACATGTTGGCAGCTCTCCACAAAGTAGGCCTATGTGCAACTTGGAAAGACTTAAATGAATGCTGAGAGAACAATTGTAACTTCATGCCAGCATTATCAAAAATATGTGAATCCTAAATGCCTAGGTAATTTTGTTTTTGTTTGTTTGATTGATTTTTGTTTAGGTTAGTACATTGTATTTATTTGTCTCATAGCTATGTGAATGATTCTTAACTTGAGTTTAATGCTTTGCCTCAGAAAATTGTTTTAAATTTCACCTTAACACTACATTTGTTTAAGATCAAATAAATGTCATTAAAATAAAATTCTTTTGGAATTCTGACTACGATCTGGCTATTTAATGGCCTATATTGTTTTCTTCTTTTTTCAGTCCTATCTCTGTCTTAACTTGACTTACCAAAACATTATTAACTTTGCTATTGGTTTGGACTGTGCTGTTTCATTAGGTTGGTTATTTCTCTCCTCCACTACAGTTTCCTATAAGATAGTGTCGCCTCACATTTTCCTGAACTTCTTACTTTGTATGTTCAAGTTTTGATATTTTCTTTTTATAACTCTTAGTTTGAAAAATAGTAACCAGATGAACTTGTAATAATATCCTTAAGGAGCACAAAAGTTATGTTATGTCTAAGCTCTTCTGTAAGCTGGAATACTCTTCCTTATGGTCTCTACTACAGACTGTACCTTTTCTATTGTCCTTCTGTGGCAAACCTGTTTTGTGGCTAGTCCTTAGAATGATCAGATTTTCACAGGTGCATGCAATACTCACTAGCAGTTTTATTAATTGCCTATGTAGATGGGCAATAACATTTGCCTTCTGTATTTATTTTCTCCTGTGTTTTGTAGTATTTTATCACTTGTTTAGTTGCTCTTGCATATTGTGTGCTTATACTATGATAATCTTATATGATTAATCCTAGTTACCTGCCTAATTTTGTGTCACTGCAACTTCTCCAGTTATATAATCCTCTCAGTGGCTATTGTTACTTCTCCATGTATCTGCACAATCTTCTCAAATGTTTATGCTTCCCAGAGACATTATTTTATTTATTTGTTTGTTTGTTTAGTTTAAGCGAACATGTTTTACAATATTTAGTCTTGACAACTCTCTTATCATCCTTTCTATACCTTTCATTGCATTTGCTTTGTCTTTGTCATTGGCAAAAGGTAAAAATTCAAGTCCTTTTGGACATCTGCTTATACAGCTAGTGAAAATAACCTTGTCCAACATTAACAATCGAATGCCTCACTTAAAGCTAAACTTTCACTTAAGCTGGGTCCATTTTACAATTAAGCTCTCTTTTCTAATAATCAGCTATTGTTCACACCATCTGGTTTCGTAGGAGGTATAACCAACACTCCTAATTTGCTTACTTACCATGTGAAAAGTCTTGCTAATTTTTCAGTAATTATATCTTAATATGCTGGTATCCCAGTCATAGTCAGTGTTAGATTGATTGGCATGTTGTGAATATATGCTGTCTTCAGTTTCCTTTATTCTACACCCAATGTGATAGCGAATCTATGGATGTGGTACATGAACTTACCAAGATGTTTGTCAAAATTCTGCCTACTGGGCTTATAGGCTTAACAGAAAAAAAAAAACTATGACTAAAGCTACCAAACCTCAGAAGTAAGTTTTTAATCATTTCATGAATGACTTTTTGTGTACCAGACAGTACAGATCAAGTTTCAACAAACTCATCAGCAAAGGTTTAACCAACTATCATTAATTATACTTTTTGTTACTCACTTACTACCAAACAGCAGCCATCATAAAGCTCTGACATCCTAATTCCCTCACAATTTTGGAATACCAGGTTGAAGGCCTCTGAGTTTTGAGTGGGATCTGCTATCTCTGAAGCCTGCTTTATTGGGCCTGCTCTCTGTAGTCATAGTACTCCAAACATCATCTGACATAATAAAGTCACTTGTCAGTAATACTTCACATTTTTCTACTGTTGCAAGAATGCCATCTGTCACTTCCTCATTTTGCATCTCTGTGGTAAAATGTTTGATGTATGACCACTGTGTTGATTCTACTGCCGTTTCTCATCTCTGACGAGACTTATGAAGCTTTCTCTCCTGTCTTCCTTGTTTGCTCATATGTTCTGTTATTTTGATCAGGATTTTGTAGAGAAGGCTTAATTTTTTCATATTTTTGTAGACTGTCAGCCTGGTATGTTTATATCTGTGGTCTCAACCTCTCTATGCCATGTTCTTGAATTTAATAATGTTTTTCAATCAGAAACATTACAGCTCATTTTGCATTTTGTCTGTACTTTGAACACTGCATTCCTATGTCTTTTTGTACTTTTCTTTTTCTGTCTCACCTACATACATGTTATATTTACCTTCTTCCTCTGATCACCGATCTTTGACCTGCTTCCCAGTATTGAAGTTTGCACCATTAGCTACTCTAACTCTTTGAGACAATTACACATGATCTTCTTGAAACGTTTTTCTCCTACTTTGATTGGTTTATATGCTGATGATACATGGATTACTTCCTTTCAGTATCCCTGTTCCTTCAATATAGAGATGCAGACCATCGTGACAAGATAGGCAAATATCTAAATAGATCTCCAGTTCTCAGTGCAGTCAAAGTACTAATCTCTGAATATAATGTTCAGCTGATCTTAAGCCCTATCTAGCATAGTACACCTTTGATCACACTACAGGTAAGTAACAGCCACAATAACTTAACCGCATGTGCTGTTAGGCAAGGGAATATCAGCAGTTCTTCACAATCCTCTGGCACTGTTTTGATTACCTTGTTATTCATTATTGTGCTTTCATGATCCTAAGGATTCTCTCCTTATCCATCTCAACCATAGCATAAGGGTGACAACATTGTACTATCAGATGATAAGGCCATTTCATTCATGGTTAATGAAGTCAAAGTCAAAGTAAACTTTATTGCCATTTAGAACCACACACGTGTGGCCTAAATGAAATTTCGTGCATCAGCTCAGTTATTGAGATTACAAAGGAAAGTGAAACAACACATACAGGTAGAGGAATAAACATAACTTACAAATGCAATACTACTCCCAATACATGCAAGAAATAGCAGAGATATTTACCAACACTCATATACAGAAAAAATACCCTCCCCTGAGTTAAATTAGCTACCCAATTTAAAGTAAAACAAAACACACTACAGATTGAATATTGCACTTGAGTGAGTTAAATAATACTGACTATGGATATAATAAATACATATTGCACTTACTTGAAATATATGTAAGTATATATTGCACAAATCAATAACATTGACTTAGTTTGTGTCCAGATCCCTGGGACTAGTGCCCAAGTTCAGAAGTCTAATCACAGATCCTGGAAACTATCGCCCCATAAGCCTGACTAGCTTGGTCTGCAAAGCTATGGAAAGGATCATCATGGACCTCATAAATAAAGATATTGGGGACCTACAGACACTGGATCCTACCCAGTTCGGCTTTGTTAAGGGCAGATCCTGCCTCTTAAACCTGGTCGATTTCTTTGAAACAGTCACCAAGGCCATTGACGAGGGGAAGGTGGTCCACACAGCCTACCTGGACCTCGCAAAAGCCTTCGATACAATACCCCACTCGGGCATTATAGATAAGCTCACCAGCTTAAATATAAACCCCTATGTCACTAGATGGGTTGCAAACTGGCTCAAGGACAGAACCCACATGGTTAGAATTGCTGGAGCCATGTCAGACTCCAAACCAGTTACAAGTGGCGTCCCACAAGGCTCAGTCCTGGGACCTCTCTTGTTCGGTATATATTTCTCGGAGGTACAGGCCAACATGGAAGGATTGTGGCTGACCAAGTTCGCAGATGACTGCAAACTAGGCACCATAATCGACTCTCCAGCTGACACAAGCATCCTACAAAAGGGCCTCATAGAAACAGACAACTAGTGCCAGAGCCATGGCCTCAAGCTAAACGCCAAAAAGTGTATAGTCATCCCCCTTGGCAAAAACAAAGTGCCCACAAATTACCACATAGGTGGTAATCCATTAAGTATGGAAGAAGTAATTAGGGACCTGGGGACCCAAGTTGATAGCAATCTCTCATTTGACAACCACGTGGCCAAAGTGGTTAGAAAAAAGTACCATACCAAGAGGATCAAAGGGCTCAAACAGATGCCATATGCTGCCTGGTTAAAGAAACTCCAGCTCTACTCAGTGGCATACCACCTGCTCAGAGGTGATCTGTGCCTGACGTATAAAGCCATATCCAACCCGGAATTAATGGACATGCTGCACCTCAGAAAATCCAAATCCCATCGAGCTACGTGCTCGAGAGACTTGAACCTCAGCACTGAAATAAATAGGACATGCTGGAGGGACAGATTCATAACCCAGAGGCTCCCTTCACTCTGGAATAAAATCCCAGTCCAGGTTAGGCAGAGTCCCTCATTGACTCTCTTCAAGAGGAATCTTGATGAGTGGGTGGGAGATCATAGGTTTACCCCGGGTATCACTTCTGTGTCACTGTTAGACAGAGGCACAGTATACTATCCTCAAAAAAGGGCATAGCAAAATTCATTTAAAATGTGTAGCGAAAGCCAAACACTCTCTGGCTAGGCTTATAAATGCCCTAGGGCAGATAGCCTAGTATGAACCTATGAACCTATGAACCTATGTAGGGTAGAAACTGTTACTGAATCTTGTAGTCCTATAGCGGGTGCTCTGATAACTCCTGCCCAATGCTTAAACAGTCCGTACACGGGATACGTGTTGTCCTGTATTATTTTGGTGGCCTTTCAGATGCTTCTTGCAGAATAGAGATGTTTTATTGAGGGAAGACTGGAACCTGTTACCTTCTCTGCAACCCTCACCACTCTTTGTAGCACCTTTCTTTCTGTAGTCACCCATGCACCCTGAAAAATCTTTACTTGTTGGCCATAATTCCTAATGGATTTCTAAACACTGTTGTAGGACTTTCAAATCTAGTATCAGCTAAGTCTCTTATATCTTAATTAAACCTGTTTATTTTTCAATTTGTGACTACCATATTGATTGAATAAAGTTGTTTGTAGTACAGACTACCCACCTATTGGTATGAGTAATACTGCAGTTAGAAATAAATGACACATTCTATACAGCATAAATTTTAAAAATTAATTGACAGTGTAAATTATCGATAAATGAACTTCATATTATCAAATGAAAAGATAACCAAACTGCGGTGGTGCAAAAGAAAATTTAATAAAATTTAATAAATAACACTCGCTTATTTCAAACAAAGCAATAAAATTGTGAAATATGAGCACTTTCGTACCAGTCTAGGTACTTCATCAGATCTACATTAAAATAGCACTCACAAACTTAAATAGTAATAAGCAATTAGTGTTGTAAATTACGTGACTTTAAAATAGGTTTCAGGGGAATTAACTCATTTAACCCCTTACTGCCTGTAGCTTGTAAAAGCAACATCCACTTTATTTCCAGGCATTCAGTTTTAGTAACTATGTCCCCTCCTCTAGCATTTAACTGACATATCTCTAAAACAAGAAATTTAAAATAATAGTCATTCCCTGCTAAAGCTACATGCTTAGCAAGGGCATTTTTATTATCATTTCTACATATACTATACAGATGTTCACGTATCCGGTTCCTCAGGCATCTATTTGTTTTTCCCACATAAAACATTTTACATAATTCACATGAGGCTACATATGCTATATTACAGGTATCACAATCTGCACATACCTTGAGCTCAAAGACATGTTCAGTTACTAGATGTACAAACATACCATCACTATTGATATATGTACACACAGTACAGTGATGGCAAGGGAAAGTTCCCAGCCTGTCAACACCCAGATTATGAACTCTTTGTCTAATAGGTTTAGTCGATTTGTAACAAAGCATTCTTTTTAAAGATTTCTGATTCTTGAATGTAAATTGTGGTAATTCACCCAATACCCCTCTACATTTCATATCAGATTGTAGCACTCTCCAGTGTTTTTTAATCATATCACAAATATCAGACGAATTACTGGAAAAAGTAAGACACATCCTTGTCCTACTCAAGGAATTAATTGTCCTATTACTAACAGATTCAGTATCAGAGTTTAAATAAGATTTACAACAGGTGTCATGATATGAGACAACCTCATTATGTACTTCAGATATGTCATCCTGTTTAAAACCCCTATCTTTCAAATTACATGATATAATTTCAAAGGGCTCATATATATGACTACATTTCGTGTGCAACCTAGTAGACCTATAAAACTGTCCCTTTAATACATTTCTTTTTACAAACTTCAGGTGCATGCATTTAGCATGCACTATGTTGTTGGTTCGACAAGGTTTGCTATACATCTGTGTTTCCATCCCATCAGGGGTCAAAAAAACTTGTACATCTAGGAAAGAAACCACTTAATTTGAAGAGTTAAAAGTGAACTTCAAGAAATTCGTGCTAGCATTAAGATACTCCATAAATTCACACAATGAACTATAGTCATTACCCCAAACAAAAAACACACCAACCACAAAATGACCATAGTGTAGGATAAACCTAGAAAAAATGTTATTCTCGTTAAACACAGTCAGACTCCCACTGGGCCATGACCATATTAGCGTAGCTATTGGCACAGACCGTGTCCATAGCTACGCCAGTACGTTATACATAAAAACAGTCTTCAAACATGAACAAATTAAGCTCTAAGATAACATCCAGAAGGGAACAGACCAAGTGAATCTTATTAGTATTATATACACTATGATGACTCAAAAAAGTCTAACAAAATCGACGCCTGTGTCATTGGGAATACAAGTAAAAAGTGATACTACGTCCATTGTAACAAGTAACACATCACTCTTAAATTCTTTTAACCTCCATTCATTGAGTCTTTGTAAAAAATGTTTCATATCTTTCAAAATATACTCAGTTTCATTAAGAATGGAATGGGTCTGTTTCTCCACATATATGGAAAGTGTCTATTATCTAAAGATTAGTCTGGCAAAGATTAGTCTGGCAATTGGGGAAGATGGTTAAGACTGTAAACTGCAAATCCTGTGGTGCAGTTTTGATTCCTTCAACCCTTATTTGCCTACTGTGTGACCTTGAGCAAGTCACTTCACCAGGATGAGCTTGTGGGTAACTGGGAATTTGGGTTAGGATTCTCAGCAGTCCCCTAGAATGCAAGACTAGTAACTATTTATGAACCTGTTTTAAGCTGTATTATGCATGGAAGCCAAGTTCATAACTGAATTTCTTTTCAATCATAAGCAGCTAGCATACCATAATTATGTATAAATAGAGAAAATATGTATATTCTTTTCTATTAACATTCTTAAAATATACTACATAAAAATGCACTTGATTGATACAATTTGCTATAGTAGTGGCCAAAAAATAAGGCCACTTTATTTTTTTACCAACATTGCCTGTTTCTTGTCTTTTTGTATTATAGCAGCAATTACTGTAGCTGCATTCATGTTTCCTTTCCTTATAACATCACCATAACATTTCCACTTTACAACAATGCTTATTTGGGCAAAATCGTGTTTATCAATCAAATCAATAGAGGCAACATTTTTATTTTTAGAAAATGAATATGTTTAATACTAGAAACTTCTAAATGAGATATAGTGGTTGTAAAATTAATATTTAGAGAAGAGCACTAGGTAGTCCCCTTAGATCGGAAAATATCCCCATCATATAGCACTCTAAAAGAAGTTAATATGTCTAGTTGACTTACTTATGAGAGTGTACCTTTGTTTTGATTGGTTTACCTCTTAATCTATTACATGTAATGTTTGTGGGACTTATTAACCATGATTACCTTTGTTTTGATTGGTTTAACTCTTAACCTATTACATGTAAGGTTCTAAAGGCAAAATTAAAAAAAAAAAGTCATGTAACCTAATTAAATTAATTAGTTGTGATAAATAAATTGTATGTAAATACAAGATATGTTATTTGCTAGGGGTAAAATAAAAAGGAAAGGTAAAAGGAGAGTCATTTCATAGCTTCACTAGACCTGCAACTAAACCTGCATATGAGGCATTAAAGTGTCTTTGATGGTGTAAGTTAAGTTGTAATTTCTCCATTATTAGAAAAATTGCATACCTTATAAGGTCAAAATCCTTACATTGAAGTTACAGGGCCTTCCAGAGTACCATTGATTCTAGTGGCTTGAAACACTTTATGCAGAATGATTTTTCTGGAGCACATTATTTGTAGTAAATATTTCTCTCTGGGGAGGGTTAAAACAAAACTGAAAGGAATTAATAACTTAAGAAATGTAAAAAGTTTATTCATTCATGCATATGTTGTAATCAGCATTTAAAGGTGCTATTAACAGGAGCAAAAATTGCATTTGTTTTTTTGAATTAAAACATTTAGCTACATTAAAGGGTTAATCTTGAATCTATTCTACTAAAAATAATAGATGAGTATTTTCACTTAAGCTATGTCAAACATATCAATAAAATAAAGTAAAATTACATGGGAATTGGAACAGCTTTAGAACTTTACTGCTTTAGAACTTTATTTTTGGCTATATTATCAATGTTAACTATAATATGTTCATTTATAGTAAATGGTAATACTTGAAAATGGCTGGCCCAGTTTTGTCAGTGTAATAAGTCATTTGTCAAAAGTTGCTTTTTTGATACATCTCATATTTCTTAAACCAGTTAATAAAATATAATAGAATAAAGCCAGACTCTAATAAAATGTAGTCTTGAATTAAATGAATGTGTTGTTTTGATTTTTTGTTAGCTAAAAACAGTTCAGGCATTTGATCTCTCTATTTGCATTCTTATCATTGTAGTCTGCTTCCTCTGTATTTGAAGAAGCTGTATTTGTTATACTATGAAAATCAAAGATTTAGTTTTGTTTTCGTGTCTATCCATTCTCAGCATCATTAGAAATTTTACTTCACATTTTAACAAACTCTTATTTATTCTTTCTTTCTTTCTTATTCATTTTGCTAAGAAATTCATTGCATGAATAGATTGAAGCAAATGTTGAACATGGATATATGCTTGAGTTTCATAAAATGGTCTACAAATCTGATATGGAAACAGCCTGACTAGAATTGTTAGTACAACATTCCAGTATTTTGGCTTTTAATTTTTTGTAAGAATTTCAGTTAAAAAAAGCTTTTCTGAACATTTTGCTGAATATTACAGGTAGCTAATAAAAGTGAGAAATTAAAAGAAAGGAAGCATAAAACATATTAACCATAACTTGCAATATTTAGCAGGGTGGGCTCCAGAATAAATCGGTTTTGGCTGCAGTGGAGGAGGTAGATAGGGAAGGATTGGATAAGAATGGTCAGTTCTGACCATCCATCCCGGACCGAGAGTTTGTCTTGCTGTATTGATTATACATGCAGGAGTGCAGGTTATTGTTGTAGCAGGAAGAGCTAAGCATGCCCCCACTGCATGCAGAATGCTGCTTGGTTAAGAAGTTGGTCATATGCAGAAGTACCTCCTAAGGCAGCTGTAGCAGAGTTTGTGTGCTGCAAAGGGAATGGATATAGGACAATCTCCATGATCAGCAGCCTAGTCCACTCCTTAATGCCCAACACTCACCTGCAATGGTCTCAGTCCAGTAGAAAAAATGAATGGGTCAATTAAGTGTTGGAAGGGGATCTGTTTGGCCAATTCTTCAGTGAAAAAGAGGAAAGTTGGTTTCTGCACTGTGTAAATCCAGGTGACTAAATGTGGGCTTATTATACTTTGTCTGTGACCAATGGTTAATTAGTGAGTGGACTAAGAAGAAGAATTTCAATAAATTTCCATTGCCAAATGTTACCTGCTTCAGGATTCAAAGCTGCATTGAGGGGGCTGGTAATATAAGTGCTGATAAAGATATATTTCTTACTGTTATATGAAGCTGTTGTTAAAGGGTGAAATGCTGAGGAAACATGAGCACACACTGTGCCCCCCATGGTAGGAATATTATTGTTACAAATTCTTATTATCATCACTTTGATTTGTGTCCAATATGAGCTGAGCTTTGCAGTACATTACTAATGCCAGTCAGGGGTAAAAAATGAATGCATTTCACTAAACTGTGGAAGACATAACAACTGCTTACTACAATGCCACTGCTAGGCAACTCAGCTGTTATTCCAATGCCTGATACTCTGCCCCAGTTCATTACTTTGTGCCATTCCTATATGGTATACAATACTGCAAGTATAATTCCCCATATTGAACTATATTAATAAAAACAACCATATAATTACATAAAAATGGACATATGCTCCGAGTGACATGTTATACCTTTGCCCACTGAAGTACCCCACAGTCCCGCAAACTAACATGATTGATTGTGGCAAACTGGGGATATTTTCCAATCCTTATTCTATGAAGCAGTATAGACTCAAGTATTTGTAGTCTGTTTGCTCAGAATAATGAAAATTGATCCCAGAGTATTGTTGACAAATTTATTATGAATGGCTCACATGAAATTATGCCTTTTTGCCTCTGTCGTCTACTTTAGGTAAATTTAACTTTTTTTTCTTGGAAATGTATCCTGCAAGTTAAGATACATCACTTCTTGAAAGCATGTATTTCTACAGTCAAATACTGGCAGGTGTGACTGCATTATTTTATTACAATGGAAAGTGATGAAGACCTTCTAGTGACTATGCTGTCTGTGTTATTTCTATAAAAGGATAAGTTATTTTCTCTTAGTTTGTTATCATCACCAGTCAAAAACTCATTCTAAAAATCTATAAGGAATAAGAAAAAAGTATGAGCTACCAAGCTGTCAAAAATTAAGAAACTGAAAATTGTTATATATATTTCTCTACCATGTTCAGAGAAGACTTTCCCAATAGGTGGCACATTGAGGACTCATGGAAGATAGATTCTACCTCACATATCTGAGTTGAAGATGTAGGCCTACTCCAGGGGACAAGGTATGTATAACACGATGTACCAGAACTGTCCGAACAAGCATCTGGAATGGCTAGTAGCCCTTGACCAGATGATTGGTGCTGTTTGACTGGAGCATAACTTCTCAACAGAGTCTCTACATAGGCAGGACCCAGATCATGGAGGCATGGAAAGTGAGAGTCAAGATTTTAAAAACACAAACAACTGTAACTGGTTGCAAACACAGACCCCACAGAACCTGTGTGATGTAAGTGAATTTTGAAACATCAGCTGTCTAACTAGCTGGGACATTTTGTACCCAGCTGTAAGTGCTGTTGATCACTATCCAACAGCCTAAGATATGGAATACTGCGGTAGTCTAAGTGGACAACAGTGGTGCATTTGCCACCATCAAAAGGTCCAGCCAAGATATTCCCCAACAAAAATAAGCAAATTGAAAACAAATTAAAATTGCTAGTTTCCTTTGTACCATACGTGAACTATGGTGGCATGAAAAAGATTATTCATGGTTCAAAAACTCTGAAAAACTCTAATCATGAGAAAATATTTTAGGAGTGGGATGAAGTCAAAAACCAAACATGGAAATTGTGTGCCTCTCACAATTAATACCCATTATTGTTTCATTTGATAGTTCTGCACAAAATCTGTGTACTGAACAGTGTAGTGGGTGATAGTGTAAGGTGGGGATACCAGCATGGGTGATATAGTAGCTAACTATTAAGTGGGCTGCAGTTTAACATTATAGACCCAGTAAGAAACTTGAAGATACATTTCATCTGCCACTACAATTTCTTAATGCAGACTAATTTTTTGTGTTTTTGGCTATATACATATGTTGCTCTTGGAAAAGTTGTATGCAAGTTTACTTTCACTGTATTCTGTCACTTGTATCTTTTGATGGATATATATATATATATATATATATTTTTTTTTTTTTTTGCAGTTATGGTGCTAATTCACCTCATTTTTGAAGACTAATTCTTTGTATTAT
Source organism: Protopterus annectens (assembly GCF_019279795.1). NCBI lineage: Eukaryota > Metazoa > Chordata > Ceratodontiformes > Protopteridae > Protopterus > Protopterus annectens. The sequence continues at coordinate 680,470,719 of NC_056728.1, forward strand.
ATTCATTTTTTATTCAGTCATACTGCTAGACTGAACACATTTTTACATTTGGCAATTATCTGGTGATTGGACAGCTCTTGTACTAGTTTGTGGTCTCCGTGTCCAGCTGCACCAGTAAATCTAAGATTAAGTCCCACACTTTTATGACACACTTTTCTTTTCTTGCTCAGCTTGATTTAATTTTTTTTTTTTTTTAAGAAATTCTTTTTTAGTATAGTTTATATTTTGGTTTGTTGAGTCCTACAATATTGCTTCATTTTCTGCAGCTGGCATTTACCCCATCCCCCACAATCATCTTGTTTCAGAACAGCTGGGTACCACAAATAGGATGAAGTAGAATATAAACCAAACCTGATGAAGGGGTAGATCCCCGAAAGCGCTTACCACTGTTTTGTAAGGATTTATTCTTTATAACTTTGTTTTGATTTTTTTCTTTATTTTTGTAATAAATTTCCCAGCTGTGGTACAGTTAGTGTTCTTACTTTTGTTGATAAACCAAACCTTATTTGTGTGCTTTAATCTAACCATATGATAGAAATATCCTGGAAACACATTTAAATTGTACATAGATATTGTGGCAGGTGTATAAAGGCATTAATGAATGCAATTTATATATAATACTAGATAATACAAAAGTATACAAATACTACTGTAATTTGACTTGCAAACTGAAAAAGCTGTAATTTAAGAATCTGTTGCACAGCCCAAGACATATGAATCCCAAATCCAGCGAGACTGTCAGCTCAAGAAGTGTGGCATTTAATATAAAAAAGTGTAAATGCTGAATGAATCCATGCCTTTGGAGCCAACATTAGCCCCAGAGGGGCAGAGCAGAGGACATGGACAGATGACATAGTATCAGCAATTGTTTAAGATATAGATTCCAATTTGTATAGCAGCCAAGGCACTAACCCAAGAACTCTGTAAACTATATGTGACTAGAGCAAGAGCCAACATAAACTCCACAGAACCAGTGCAATTTGATGTTATTAAGGGATACCCAGTAGTAATCAATAGCACAGTTCTGTACCGGTTCTGACTAATCCTTCCTAAGAAGGTCCGTAACAAATTCTCCTCACAGGAAGCTTGTAGACTTCTGTCATGAAATGCATGCTCCAATATACAGTATGCTAACTTTTGGCTAAGTGGTATAACCATTGCTTTTGCATTGCAAGTCTGACAGACCTCTTCCACAAGTTAGGGTCAGCCCACTTGTTAGCTTTACTAAACTTGGCAGGACCTCTACATCACACCTACCTTCCCCCAAGCTGAGCCAACTGGCATCAGCCACACAAGCACATTGTCTCCTACCTGATTCTACCAGCAGTGCCCATTCCACTAGCCAAATTGTGCCTTGGCAGTAGTCAGGGTTTCATCTCTCTCTCTCTACACCCTCATGCTGAACCACTGCTGTTTATCTGTTTTTCCCCTTTTTCTTTATAGTTCTCAGCTGTCACAGTGCCCCCATTCACAAATGGGTCTACTTCTTCCTGTCCATAGACTTTCTGTGACTCAGGGCAGGAGCCAATGTGGATCTTAATGGTGTCTTTAGGGGTTATGCTGATGACTGCTTCTAATGAAAAGGGCTTTTTTTATTTAATGACCCCCCCCCTGTCATTTTTCTCAAGGAAGGACCTAATGAATCCTCTCCACATGAGATAAGCATGCCCAACATTCCCTGCTAAATGATCCCAGGTTACCTGAGCTGTAGATAGGACGTTGTCCATCTACACCGAGGCACTAGCTTACTGATGGTCCTTCTTGATATTCCTTCTTGCATTTCTGTGAACCATAAATGGAACTGAATTTATGGTAGAATTTCAATTCCTCCAGTTTACAACAACTTCAACTAGAAAAGTATAGACATTTACAATGTCGACAACAAAAGGTCAACTTTGCAAACATCAACATGCTACTACACATGCACCATGGAAAGCTCTCGGTGCATGCAAAACAAACTTTTTAAAAATAGCCTAATATATTGTTTTTTTTTGTTTGTTTTCTTTTTTATCACACACACATCACCCTCCTGCTAATTACATATACTAAACCTATACATATGGATCTAGGACTATTGAACGAAAGTTCAATAGTCTGAATCCAAAATAACTGAATGCACTTTAACGAAAGCACTTTCACCGAAAAAGTGCTTTCGTTAAAGTGCATTAGAAAAAAAAACACTAAATCTTCTTTTATGCAGGGGGCAAGCCCCCCTGCACCCCTGTGTAGGGGGCTGTGCCCCCCTACTTTTATATTCTCACTCCGAGGTCACACAACAGTGGGAAAAAGGGAAATTTCCCTTAACCACACCATAGTGTGACCGACACAACAATGAGCATACTTATCCGAAAGTGTTGCTTTGGTGAAGAGCATTTTCAGTTAAGTATGTTCTGCGATTTCTGCTTTGGCAGAAAGTGCCGTCGGGTATCTGTACGTATCCTATATATATATATATATATATATATATATATATATATATATATATATATATACATATAGATATATATATATATATATATATATATATATATATATATATATATATATATATACATATTCATATATATATATATATATATATGTTGTTGTGTCTTTCGGCTTTTCCTGGTTAGGGGTCGCCACAGCGGAACTCCAGTCCGCTAATGATTGGCAGTAGATTTTTACATGCCGAGTTGCTGGCCCTGACGCACAACCTTCAACGGTTGCCCATTCACGCATGTCTCCACACAGAAGACGCTCTAGCTGAGAATCGAACAGGACGTCTTACTGTGAGGCGACAATGCTACCGCAGCACCACCACCATATATAGATATATAGATATATATATATATATATATATATATATATATATATATATATATATATATATATATAGGTGTGATTGTGTGTGTGTGTGTGTGTGTGTGTGTGTGTGTGTGTGTGTGTGTGCGTGCGCACACATAGATACATAGATACATAGACAGATAGATACAGATATAGATATAGATATGTATAGAGAGATTTAGATTTAGATAGTGAGATACACAGATACATAGACAGACAGACATAGATATAGATAAAATACGCATAAAACCACTTTCCACCACAGATTTGTGCTTCTTCTAAATTTTATCCATTAAATAGAATGCCAGAACAGTCAACTTTTCCACTTTTAGCAAGGCTGTGTGTTTATTTTATTTATTTGTTACCAGGTAAGTTCGCTAGACATAAGTGCCTCATTTCAGAAGTGACATGTGGTTTCTGTCTGATTAAGTGACTTGCTTAAAGTTTTCAGTAGGCAATGGAGACTGTGGGAGTCAAACACTGGACTACAGAATGACATTTGTTAGAGGTTTATAATCTTAGCCTTTTTTGTTGTTACAGTTAGCTAACTGACAGTATCCTGATCACAGGCATTTCAGCAAATCATTTCAATAACCAGTGAGCCACCTTTTTCACTTGGGCAAGTAAAAAATTTATTGTTCTTGAGAACCTGCATGTAAGTTACTAAAGACAGTGGTGTAGCTGGGTTTTAGTACTGAGAAGGTATCTGCTTAGTTCCACCACTGTAGCCATATTTGTAAAAAAATTACCTTGTTATGTACCTGAGAACTGGACTACACAAATATGTTAATGGTTTGCATAAGGAAGACATCTGAAAGAGTTATCTATGTTTAAAATGGTTATATTTTTGAGACCTGTATCATAAGTTCTGATATCTGAAATATCTACGTAAAACATAATATTGTCACACACCATGCATTGACATCATACCTGTATGAAACCAGGCCCACTTGTCGGAGTACACAGGAGTCACCAGCTGTCAATGATTAAATTGTACACTTTGTTGAATGGCTTTGTTACCCCAGAAACATCTTGTCTAAAGTCTAGAAAACTGCATGTCAGTGTTGAATAAAAACTGGACTTTAAATTCTTGTCATTGAAGTGGTTTGTCATGTTGAATGAATCACACAAAGTTGAATCTCCATTATCAATGCTTATTATTTTTTTTCAGCACCTTCATAACTGATAATAAAAATAACAGGGACAGCACATGTGTTGCTAAAATATCAGTAATATTGCAAAAGAGGCAATAAACAAGACAGGTAATGTAAACCAAATTTCATAGCCAGAAACCTGCATGGCAGACAAAATGCTTAAGGTGTTTTTGAAGGTTCAGATCACTTATCATTGAAGATAGTGAATCCCAGTTACAACTATTGCTTGTTAGCCATATATTTCAATACTGTTCTAGACAGATAAAAAGCATTAGCTGCATGGTACAGTTATGGCACTGGGAAAGATCATATTTGCATTCTTCATGGTAGAATCATGGGTGATTGCAAAACCAATGTTATCTCATTCAAGATGATTAGATAAACTTTGTAAAAAAATGCTTTGTAAACAGAGTGCACACATTGCATGAAAAACATAATAATATTCCAGTGTGTCATGTTATTAATCAAGAAGTTGTTCACCTTTCCGGCACATTACTAGATGATAAAAATCAAACTGTATATACTGTGCAGTACACTGCACATGAATTCATTAAAGTAACAGAATCTTCTTTTGGCTTTTCCCAGTTAGGGGTCGCCACAGCGGATCATCTGTCCGCTCATGATTGGCAGTGGTGTTTTACGGTGTCGATTTGCCAGCCCAACCTTCCACAGATGGCACACACATGCACACACTCACACCTAGGGCCAATTTAGAGTGTCCAATCCACCTACTGCATGTCTTTGGGATGTGGGAGGAATCCGGTCCACCCGGACGAAATCCACACGACCACAGGGAGGACATGCAGACTCTGCACAGAAGGCACCTCAGTTGAGAATCGAACCAGAGAACCTCTTGCTGTGAGGTGGCAACACTAACCGCTGCACCACCATGACTGCCATTAAAGTAACAGAATGAAGGTGCAAATTAACATGAGCAGTAACAGGTGCAGTCTGTAATGCAAAGTATTGCTTGCAGTTTTGACAGACAGACTATAAGACACTTTATGTTATCAGCCATCACTCCCATATAGTAAGTAATATTAGAAGCAGATAATGTATCAAAGCAGACAAAGAATACTGCATTATCCATATGTGATGACTTTAGGACAACATGTATGACATTAGCAATCAATGTGTGAAAGTGAGCCTTCATTAGCTACTGTGCTAACTTGCATAGTAAAGGCTGGTGTCAGGCATTGACAGTTATATTCAATGACTGCTCACTAAGATGCTACCAAAATAAACAAAATGGTAAAACTAGACACTGCAGCTATCATAGATAGTATGCAAATAAACAAAATCATAAGTACATACTGCAGTTACCATAAGCAAGTAAAAATATACATCAGACTCAATTTATTTAGAATAAAACTAACAAACTTTCAGATCCCAGTGCATGAAATTTCAGCTATAAGCAGCGCACGATTATTTACATAAACCAATGAGAAGGCATTTTATTAAATGACGCAGCATGGAATTATCTGTCTTAATTTACAGTTTAAAAAAATGGCTATTTAAACCTGATGCAGCTATAATATCCAGTTTATTCTGCCACTTTGCCTACATCATTAATAGCTCCTTTGAATAACTACTGCCAAGAAAGGTTATTTTCATTATAACTGATATCTGAGATTTAAAAACACAATTATGATCAACATGAACCATGAACAATGTTTGAACATAATTATTTTTTTTTTTATTTCAGTTATCCAATTTACTGAAAAATAACATTTTAGGGGTGTTTTTATATAGTATTGGTGCATTATGAATTAAACACATTGATCTTTCTGAAAGGAAAACAATGTCAGTTGAATTATGTCTTAAAAAAAGAAAAGAAAAGAAAAAAATCTGAAATCCTTGATGTCATTCCTTCAAACCAGTACTTCATTACACACAGATTGAGTGTTTTATGTCTGTTTACATTGAGACTTCTTCGACTTGAATATACTCATATATGTATAGTTACAGAGATATCATTTCATACCAATGAAAGCAGTTTCTCTGATCCTGGGTATAGTGACCATCGTGTCTACAGACATACTAGCAGTTGTGAAGGTGAATATGTATTTGTCAAGGTTATCATCATCTCACAACAGATTCCTCTGGACATCACATTTGAACTCTTAGTCATCTAAATTACCATAAGCAAGACTAATTACAGCTTTATAACTTGCTATAGAACACCCTCTATGTCCCCTTCTGAGCATAACAGTTATCTTAATACATTAGCTGAAATCCCTATTAAGCCCAATACCATTGTAATGAAGGATTTCAATTATCCGTCAACAAACTGGATGACCTATACTGCCAGTGGTCACTATCCCAAAATTTCCCTGACATTGCAAATGCAAACTCAGTTTAACATCTCATCTGAAGGACGACACACTCAGGAGGGCAGCACCCCCCCCCCCCCCCAGTGCTGCATTGCAATGTCACCAGTCCAATCACCTGGACTGGGAATAGTATACACAGACCTTTGCTCTTCCAACACCAAAGGTGAGTGTGCTGCCTGTTGTCCCACTGACACCAATAATGCATAAGGAAACTCAAAGCTGAGTATGAACTTAAAATAGCCACTAAAGCCAAAAATAACAATACATCATTCTTTTATTATGTCAAGAAGTTAAGAACTAACACCCAACAATGTTCAGAGGTCATCCACATTAATACTGCACACTCTGACACAAAGGAATTAGTTAACATCCTAGCTAACAAATGTAGTACAAATTTTATTCTGCTCATTGTTATAGCTATTCCACAGATTCCACAATCCCAGCCATTCTCTTCCGTTACTATGAACAAGTTCTCTAAGCCCTCTCAAAAGGAAGGACCATGTCATCCATGGATCCTGATCATTAACCAGGTTGCCTGATTATTAGTACAAAATATGGCCTATATGAGCTCTTACTTAACCTTTTTAATATAGATGTTCCATTGGTTAAATTCCTGAAGCCTAGAAAACAGTCACTGTAATACCATTATACAAGGATGCCATATCAATGGACCTTGGTAACTATAGACCCCTGTATATGACCACACTTTCGGCTAAACACATATACCAACTCCGAGATCACACTACTTTGGTGAAAGGGCAAATTTTCCAAGCCCTGCTGTTTCACAGTCTTGCTCAGAAACATCTGATAACATTTGTTCAGCTGTTTTTCAATCTGTTGTTACAGCTTTTCTCATGTTCCACAAAATAACTGCTCGATGAAAGGTTTACAACCCAGAAGGGCTTGCCCACCCCTGCAAAAAATTTATTTATTTCAAAGTTCTTATAATCAATCATTTGGGTTTGATCATTTGTTATTCACATTTATGACATTTTGAGGAAATGTCATGAACCCAATAACATTCTCCAACAGATGCTGTCATAATGGATCTAGACACTCTTGTTGATAATGCCTTATGAGTTGGCTATCCTGTCTCTATAGTAGAACTGGAAAGCCTTCCCTCTGGTTCATCCAATTTCCAAAGGTAGCTACACTAGATCCAAATAAGTCTTAATGCCCTTTTAATCATATCTCAAAAGACCCATTACTTAATATAATACAACTTATGGCATGTAATTTCCTAAACAAATCAGTCAGCCTGAGAGACCTTAGCGATTCATAACCAAAGATATCAGTGGTCTCCAAAAATGTAATTATTAGACAAACTGTCAGCCCTGTCTCTATACTCAGTCTGTTATAGACTCATCCATGGTGTGGAGATCTGTGTCTAGCCTTTTTGAGATATGAAAGATCTAACCCTCTTTGATCTCCTATTCCTTTGCAGAACAAACACTACATAAAATACCCAGTTAAAGAATCTAAACCTTTATCTGCATATAAATAATACACACTGGTGTGATGGATTCTTATACCAATGCATACCTCACCTCTGCAATAAATTTCTACTACATGTCAAGCAGAGTAGCACCCTTATCACCTTCAAGTAAAACTAGATAAATGGATGGGAAGCCTCAAATTCTCTCCCAGTCTATCTTGTGTTGCCCTTCTTGAGGCTACAGAGAACCTTTGAACAGGGTGCTTTATTGGGATTATAATGGTCTGCAAATTAATTGCCTAGTACTTAACTATGAAATTATGGACTTATGAATATACACTATCGCACTGCCAAAGTGTCTCAGCTTTAGTGACAGTAAGAAAGTTTTGCCCAAGAGCTACAAAAATGAAACAGCTGGATGGTGCAGTGATGCAATGGTAGCATTGTCACCTCACAGCAAGAGGTTCTCCAGCTCGATTCTCAGCTGGGGTGCCTTCTGTGTGGAGTTTGCATGTCCTCCCTGTGTTTTTGTGGGTTTCCTCCTGGTGCTCCGGTTTCCTCCCACATTACAAAGACATGCATCTGGAGCATTTCTCCCTCATTCCAAGTCAGACTTCCCCGGTTAACAAATGATAAAATAAACATATGGGAATGTATGTATGCACGGTACATCAGGCAGACATATGTATGGCAAATTCTGCAGATACTATATGACAGAGTTATTCAAAAATGTAAGAAATCCTTTTATTAAACAAGGTTGGTATACAGTACTGCTATTCACAGAATAACCATAAAAATCAAGCAAGGTTTGCCCAGCTTCTGTGAAATTTACCTAGTCTGGCTTCATCCTGGTAGGTAAACTTCACCCACCAATGGTGAAAATAAATCTGGCTTCAACATTAATCAATGCCTATTACTCTACTTAGTGAAATCAGATCTAGATGTTGAATACAGTTTCCATACTGAATTGTTGCAGAACGTTGCCTCCCATTTATAATATCAATAAAGCCTACTCAGATCTTTCAGTGACAAGTTTAACTGAAATTAATTAGGAAAGTGACTACTTGGTTATAAGCAATAATCCCCCCCCCCAGTAGTTAGGAGTATAATGAAGCCCAATGATGTAGGCGTTTATTCCACTGAAAGTTTTGCTTTCACCAATAAAACTCACCCCACATTACTGTGGTTAACAAATGGGGAACTCCAAAAAAATAGTTTCATTTTAAAACTGGTAAAAATATCTACTTTTTCATAATTTGTTGTATTTAATAGTTCTTTTTCCTTTTAGGGAGTCAACCAAATGCTGACAGCTGCTTGCATACAGCTGGCAGTATATAGTGGGTTCATGCTTTAGTGGACCATGTTATCACTGTTCTTTGAGAACATGGATGTGGAGGTGGGAATAAAAGATTCATGAACATATCAAAATGGACGTATACGTAGAGGTGACTATGTAATTAAGAAAGCATAGTAATAATTGAACTAGATCATTAGGGTCAGTCTCTTACTGTTCTACAATATTATATAAGATAATGAACTAATTATTTAATTGTTTCTGCTCATGCAAGTATGTGTTCAGTTGCTATTATTCAGTCTGTGCTTTCTACTATGCTTTGAAGAGTTGGGCAGATCCCCCATTTATAGTGTGCGTGTGCTTGTATGTGCATATTTGTGTGAGTATGCATGTCATGTATGTTTTTGCATGAATACTCACAATTTTGTTGTTGTGCACGTGTGTGGTGTTTATATGTGTCTGCTTAATGAGCAATGTCTGTCAGGGCATATATATTTTTTTTATATTTCTTATATTATGCAAATTTAATTTGCATTTTGCAACACCATAGCTGTATTTTTAATGTAATTCTAAAAAAAATAAATAAACAAATTATATATCAGGCATGAGTGTGGGCTCATATTATCTCTTTTAACAATGAAACTATATTTTACAGGTTTTCTATTGGATTACAAGATAACAGACAGTGGAATCTCCCCTGCTGTTTTATTCCTTATATTGTTATGACTGGTCTGCTTCCTGTCTTTCTGTACTATACAGGATATTTTTTTCTGCAGAATGTTAGGCATGAAGTGCATGAAGTTAAAGTTCTTCTCAGCTAGAATGCAGTTATATCTGTATTCTGGGAACAAATACCTGGATCACAACTTCAGTTATTTAAATAGGTGTGTAAGCAGATGAGAGTAACATGACAAGAAAGAAAATGCAGACCATACATCTGCAACTGCTCATCAAGAAATAGTTAAAATATTTTCTTTTTTAATGGTTGCAACGGAGACTACAATAATCAATGAATACTGTTTAATTATTTATTTGTCAGTTGTCAGTATTGTCAGTATCATATCAATCAAGTCTGATCAGCTGTAGGAAGAGTTAATAACAAGGATGTACTGTTTATATATAGATACATGGAGACCCACATTATTAGTACCAATTATTTATTTTATTTAAACTTTTGGTTACATTGTAAGTGAACTAATTCAGCACTTCCCCATGACCCAGAGATATGAAATATATAAAATTATATAAAAAAAATCCTGTTACAATAGGACACATCAGATACAGATTTTTACAGCAGAACTATTTGGTTATTATAATTTATTAAAATTTTCCAGCCAATGTTTATGATCTTAGCATGATGTGCATTCAAGTTGCAGAATAAATGCGTAATACAGAGGAGGTAATCCCATACATGCACTTATTAAAATGAATTAAGAAAAAAGTGATTTTGGTACACTAATCTAAGGGGGCGGCATAAGCCAACACATTTTGGCTAGGCTTATAGATGCCCTCGGGCAGATAGCCTGGTACTTACCTATGAACCTATGAACCTATGAACAAAAAAAGGATCAGAAGGCATTAGCTGTTCCCAAGGGAGCTGAGAAACAAAATGATTTGATAGGATTATGAACCTTGTAAGGGTAACAATATCCATAAATAGAGATGAAAGTGCTTGAAAGGATAAGAAAGTTCTGCTTGAATAAAAGGGGAAGCAGTTTAGTGAGAGATGTGTAGTTATTTTATTAAAGGAACTTAAAAATCAGGCAACCGAAGTAAAATGGAGTTCAGAATGATGCACAGGAAATGGCTGTCAGAGTGTGAAGTGACATGTCAGTTTTAATATTATCTATAACCTAATGATTCCCTTAATGATGAGTCTACTAGTAATGCCTTGCTTGGGCACACCTGGGAAATAGGAAGAACTGGCTGTAATAGGCACCAGTGAGTGGAGAGGTAAGCTTATTGTGGACTTAATGGGTGCACTAAGAGAAAGTGAGACATGGGTTCTGCTAAACTTCAAGATATCTAAATAGCAGTACAGTCTCAACCATGTCATTTGCTGGAAGATGTCAAGCACCATCTAGGACAGATGCATTTGATTCACATCTGAGAACAAAACAGCATGGCTTTTCTTCCTAATACTAATGTAATGCTACTTGCTTTAAAAGTACTGATGGACAGAAGCAAGGTCAGTAATGGGAATTAAATAAACCAAGCCAGGAGCTCCAAGACACATCCCAGTTTATTTAAGGTAAGTGCTTTTGGCTGAACCACCAGCCTTCATTAGCTGATGAAGGCTGGTGGTTCAGCCGAAACCGCTTACCTTAAATAAACTGGGACATGTCTTGGAGCTGCTGGCTTGGTTTATTTAATTTCTTAGTTTGTGTGGTTTTTGGTTAGTAATGGAGATATCATATTATAGCTGAACAAAACAGTCTGGACTGAATAAAACTAAACTATCTGTGAAAGGCACTGAAACAACTCAAGTGTAAAGTATCTGGTGAACTGAGTAAATAACACTGGGCCCTACAATGAGCCATGGGTCACTCCTTTTCATAACACATCAGTATTCAAGAGTATGGTGTTAGCTAGAACCCTGTGTGATCAGTTTTGAATGATGATAGTCATCCATTTAGCTGTGGTTACTCTGTAGCTAAATTTTTGAAGATCCACAAAGAGTGGATCATAGTAGATAAGGTCAAAGACATTTGGCATGTCAATAAGATGGCTCCATTTGTGTTGCTTTTGACCATCATTTTGTATAAAGTTAGGTAAAACACATGATCATCATCATCATCATCATCATCACCATCATATTGCCATTTAAATTGTGCTTTCAGAATTGTTGATGTTTTTCAGGTGATCAAATTATGATTTCAAAGATAAGAACTAAGGAAAGAAAATTCCTAAATAAAGACAGACCACTATTTGAATAAAGCTAATGAAGATATTGTAAGAGAGACTCTTCTGTAAGCCCTGTATGATGGTGTGCAATCACAGGTATAGTTATCCTGTATATTTATAAAACAAGAATTATCTTCTTCTTCTTTCGGCTGCTCCCATTAGGGGTCGCCACAGCAGATCAACTGCTTCCATTTCCTCCTGTCCTCTGCATCTTGCTCTGTCACACCAACCACCTGTATATCTTCTCTCACCACATCCATAAACATTATCTTAGGCCTTCCTCTTTTCCTGTTACCTGGCAGCTTCATCCTTAGCATCTTTTTCCCAATATACTCTGCATCCCTCCTCAGCACATGTCCAAACCAATGTAATCTTGCCTCTCTGACTTTGTCTCCAAACCTTCCAACCTAGGCTGACCCTATAATCATAGGTTCATAGGTTCATAGGTTAGTACTAAGCTAACTGCCCTTGCGAGCCATTTTAAGCCTAGCCAGTTATTCCTTGTGAGACTCAAACCCTGCACCTTGTGTTTGTAAGGCAAACACTTTAACCATTAGGCCACCCTCCCAACCCCATATACTTATTCCTAATCCTGTCCATCCTCGTCACACCCAGTGCAAATCTTAACATCTTTATAAAACAAGTAGTATACATGTCTGTATTTGGTAAGTATGCATATATTTGATAACCTTGAAAGTCCCACTAAAAATATAGTGTTCTTTTTCATAAATATCATAAGTTGCAAGCAAGTAAACATAATCAGGTTCAGGAAAAATGTAAGACATAAAAAAATAAGAAAATACTAAGGCAATGCATTTGTAAATCTACAGAGAGAGCAGGCAACATAAATAAGATAGTATATCAGGTAGGGAATAAAACACTCACAATGATATAACAGAGCATGCATGGGAGTCTGGGAAATGTTGGATTTGAAGGAAAGTATAATTCCAGTGCTACGGAGTTTAGAAGTCAAAAGAACAAATGAAAACCTTAAGGTGAACTTCATTTGTTAAACAGGGAAGGGGGATGGCAGACAGGAAACTGAAATCAAGACAAAGGGTAGGTTAATAGTTTTATTTGCAAGCAACAGTATTACTGACAAAAAGAAATTCCAGTGGAAAAGTGACTAAGGTTAGGATATTGTCAAATTCTAAGTGCATTGGTAAACTTGCACATGTCGCCAGAAGTGTACAAATCACAAACACTTAAACAGGAGATTTGTTTATTTATTTATTTATTTATTTTTGTTTACTTTGGTAGTACTCTGATTAATAATGACCAATTTCAGGCTCAGCCCAGGTGAGGTACAAAACATTTCTCAAACAAAAATTACAGAAATGTAAACAATAACAGAGTAGTTCAGACTAATTACATGGGAAAAAAATAGTATAAACATTGTAATGAAGAAGCACAATGCAAAATAATGAAATCTAAAGAGTGAAATCTGGACTTTTCATAAACACAGCATATTAAAACTTTCTGACTTTGACATAAGAGAAGGAAAAATGTATGATACTTGTAAGTCCTAATTATTGCACATAAAAGAGACTATACCCTTGAAAGGCATCATTCTGAATGTATACAACACTTCAGGGGATAATGTATTACACTCAGGATCAATTTTTGGAAAAGCCACCACAATTTTACACACAAAACATTATATCCATCATGTACATCATCCTGAATTATATAACACCCAGCATATGGTTTATTATACATATATTATTAATATCCAATGTTATAAAATCATTTATACCAGCTAAAGTATTGTAGGTCCATTTCAAGACCTTCAGCATGTGGACTCACAGAAAAATTCTTTCACACCAATTGTTACAAATATATGAGTGTCATTATAATTCACTAATAGGGCTGCATCTCAACTAATGGAACTAGCCTTAGAAAACAATTTTTGAAGGGGAACTGTTTTATTAGGCTAAAGATGTTGGCATGGATGAGGACATGCCCCAGTGTTCACAAATGTGTTCATGTTGTAACTGGAAAAGAACAGCTGTTTTGAATTCTGAATTTAGGCATCATTGGATCCTTCATTCTACATTTTGTATTTTTTCGACTGTATTATTAGAACAGTTAGAACAATTTATTAGTAATATTAATTCAACAATTGAGTTTCTTGCAGTCTATTCACACTCTTCCCTGGGTAAATTGTGTTATTTGGATGTTAAAATTACAAAAAATTATGATGTAAAGAGTTGTTGCTCTACATTCTATTAAAACCAAGCTATACTAATTATTTGCACCATTTTTAGAGCTGCTATCTGCTTTGAAGAAAAGGCCCCTATTTAGAGGACAAAAGTTGAGACTGGTGAGGATGGTATCCAATGATATTTTTTTTCTTGGGAGAAATGAAAAAACTGAAGGATATGTTCTCCAAGCATGGTTACCTGGTCAGTTGTTGGAGAATATTTATAGTGAATAAAAACTAATGTCTTTCAGCTTTTCCCGGTTAGGGGTCACCACAGCAGAACTCCGATCCACTAATGATTGGCAGTGGATTTTTATGGTGCCAAGGTGCCAGCCTGATGCCCAACCTTCAAAAAAGGCACACCCTTTCACACACACACCTACCTGCATGTCTTTAAATGCCACGTGGCTGTTGGGATGACATGCAGACTCCACACAGAAGGCACTCCAGCTGAGAATCGGACCGGAGAACCTCTTGCTGTGAGGTGCCAATGCTAACTGCTGCACCACCGCAGCCTATAAGAATATTTACAGTGAATATGTTTCCAAAAGAACCAATATTAGGAAATAGAGATATCCTGGTTAATAATAAAACCCCACAGAATCGATTTAGCAGGAAAGAGTATGCTCATAACATAATATGGAATCGACACATTAAAATGTGATCATAAAAAATCTAACTTATAGTGGGGATATTTACAAAAAAGTGGGACACAAATGTCATTTTATTTTTCAGAGAGGTACAATTTTTAAAAGACTGGCTGAAAATAATAAAAGTCCAAACAACAAGGCTTTGAGTGGTATATGTAGACAATACCCATGCATCCTATAGGAAAATTCATGTAAGAAGTATAGAGGAATTTGTGTGAAAGGGCATTTACAACTGTATTAAAATTAGACATTTTTATTATTATTATTATTATTATTATTATTATTATTATTATTAGGTATTACTCACATTGACATGAAGGTGATTCATTCTACATTGGAAAATGGAATGGAGCCTCGGAGAACATATCTATGAACATATTTATAAATGTACAAATGAACATTTTAAATAATGCTCTAGATAAAGATGTTAAAGTTAATCCTTCAGACAGGTTTTATTTAAAGTTCCTGCAAATGATACCAGCTAACATAAGTAAGCGGAGCCTGGAAAGATCACACAAAAGTGTATGAATTAGACTGGCAAATTAGACTAAGGGCTTACTCTCCACTGGGTTTGAATGACTTCACTTAAATAGAGTATTTTAAAGTATGAATCTTTACAGATCCAATAGGGAATGGGTAGCTTCATACTACTTTAATTATGCAAATTAGTGATTTTAATACACATCTTTTGTTGACTAAAATGTGGTCATTGGGTAAAACTGTTAAAGTTATTTTGCATTTATATTATCTGAATGTTTTGTCCAGAAGACATGATTTGTTTTTGTATATTATTTTGTTATAAAAATAATCACATGGTGGAAGTAATGTGGATATTTACAGTATGTATTTTGAACTTTGTTATAGTTTGTAAGAAGTTTTGGATATGAGGAGATGAAAACAGGCATCATTCTTTTAAATTCAGTGGCTTGTGTTTTATGCAATGTGTTCAGTAACTCATTTGGTTCTTGGTATACTTAAAATGTTCTCTATTTCAACTAACTGATGTACTTATTCTTTCATTTTATTTCATTACAAGCCTGAAATACTTCCATGTAAATTATATTTTAATTTATAAAAGCAAAATGCTTGACAAGCAAAGTCACTGATTACCCTCTAGTAAGACAAACTATCAAATTCAAATTTCTTGCTAAAAAGAAATGTAATTATTCTTGCCAATGTTATGCATTTAGATTCATTAATAAGTTTTGAGGTTGTCGAAGAGATTATTACACCCCCAGAAAAGGCTATTAGTCTTTTCATCAGGATTCTCTCAATGTCTTTTCCTGCCTCTTCCTTTTTGGCTGATAGGCCTGTAGTTCCCCATTTTTTTCCTGCCATCCCCACCTTGCTCAAGGCAGCCTCACTTGACTTCTACTTCCTTCCATTTCTCTACCACATTGATTATGAGTAACTTAAAATGTCATATCTCTTTGCTGGAATTTTAACTTGATATTTTAGATTTTTTAACTTAAAAAATCAAATAAATAAAATAAAAAGGTTATGAAACATATTATTGCAAGGAATTAGTTCTACAGGTTACATGCTATTTGAAGTCATCCAGAAAACTATTGAGACATAGTGTTTAGTTTACCTGCATATATGACAAATTCCACATATTTAACTTTATGAACATTTGACAATCTACGCTGCCCAAAGAATGCAATTAAAATGTTGAAGCAAACATACACAATTATACGTGTGTGTCTGTAAGTGTGTATCTGTGAATATAGAGATCAGATAATCTAACTCTTGAAAATAAATGTTCTAGTGTCAGTGAATTGAATGATGTTTCCTATCACAAGCCTATTTATGTTTTTGCTATTTTTGTTGGAAATGTCATTCAATTTCACTGGCAGTGTACTTTAAATCTTATTGTATGTGTTTGATGTGGTTTGATTTATTTATTATGAATTTGCTCATGAGTTTACACATTTTATTCTATTTTCCTTTATTTATTTCTTTTTTATGGCACTGGAACAAAGTTGTTTTGTTTTGGCATTTGTCTATGGATATATGACCCACAGTGTTAGTATATATTGAGGCCACATGGGTATATGGGAACTTGCTCCTCAGAATGTATTCCTAGCTTTCTATGTAATTTTACCAGTTTCAGTGAAGCTGCATTTCTCTACATGTTCATACTGTGATACAATTTTGACTGTGTGATTTCTTTCCCAGTTTGTTTGGTGAGCAGGCCTTGTCACAAGAGTCCTTTACATGTGTGTGCTCATAGATATTACCTCTGTTTCTCTGACGTCTACTACAGTTATAAAATGATCATTTTTGTATTCATTTATTTCATTATAAGGGGATTTGAGATGAGGCCTAATATCTTCATTAACAAACTGAATTTTGGAGAGTGCTAAAAAATTCTGAATTTGTTGATTGAGTTTTGTATACGGGTAGTGTACGCATTTAGTAAGAACGATGAAAGCTAGAGAGATGGAAACAAAGGAATTTGTACTGTTATGCACTCTGCCAGGACATGGCACACTGACTTTAGTGATACAGATAGAATTTCTTAAGTCATCATAATCATCACTTTCTAAAATACCTGTCCAGGAGGGGTGGAGCCAAGATGGCCAACTGATAGCAGCAGTTTTTCAGAGCTCCATGAAACTAATATAAAAAACAGGAAATAACTTATTTTATTTCAGCAAAAATACTTATAATTGATAGATGAAAGTATAAACTATATTATTAGTAACTTTGGTGAACTTAGGAAAGTTTTTTCCTGTCAAATTATAAAGGAGAATATATCATTTGTGGAGATGAGCACTTTGAAGCCTTCTCATTCTGACATGGCTGAAAAAAAAGAAATGCAGCTTGTGATATCTGCTCTACAAGAACTCTCACTAAAAATGGATGATTTTAAGGAGAATTTACAAAACCTCAAGGAAAATTGTCAGAAACAAACAGATTCTCTCAAGAAACTTATACAGCAGCATCAGTCCAGAATAACACTTAGAAGCATCCCTGAATGATCTTGATGGAAGACTGAAGGAAGAAGATTTTCTCATCAAACAAAACATTTGGCTTCTCAATAAAGTGGATGACCTGGAAAACAGGGAGAAAAGGTCAAATATAAGGATTTTTGGCATCCGTGAGAGAGCTGAAGGAGAATATTTCATTTATTTCCTGAATACCTGGATACCAGAGATTTTAGATTTAAAGGAGGGTCTGTCCTTTGGTATTGAAAGGGCTCATAGAGCTTTAGGAAAGCCAGTGTCAACATCCTCCTCTACTCCTCTCAGATCAATAGCCATAAAGTTTCTATCTTATTTGGACAAGGAGTTGGTCCTAAAATCTGCCTGGAGGAAAAGTCCATTAAAATTTAATCAAAACCCAATTAGGTTTGATAATGACTATTCTACCAGGGTTTTGGAACAGAGGAAAAAAGCTTGGCCATTAATAAAACTGTTAAAACAGAATAACATCAAAACTCAGCTTGTCTTTCCTGACAGAATAAAAATTCTATATCAGAATGAAATGAGATCATTTAATGTCCTAGAGGAAGCCACTACCTTTAGTAAAAACAATAACATTATTTCCTTACCTGAAGATATGGAATGGGCATCTGCATCTCTGAAGAGAATTACTGATAAATCTTCTTGGACTGATGTTAAAAAGAAAAAACAAAAAACTGAGTCAAAGATTGTTGTTCCCACTAAATCTCTCAAAGCATCTACTGCAACTGGACTTTAATTTGTTTTATACTTGCTAAATCTTCAAGTAAGGTATGTAATGACAATATTTTTATATATATTTTATATTTTTCTTATTGCTTTGCTTTCTTTTTTTGATTTTTCATTTCTATACTTTTTTTGTTCGTATACAAATTAAATAACTGTGTCTGCTTTTAGTATATTAGTATAATATTACTGGTTTATGAGTGATATAATTGAACAGCAAGCTATCTTTGCTTTTATGACCTTAAGATGACATGCTTTATTTCAAATAATATATAGCTCTTTGCCCTGCTAAATGTTCTTCTGAGTTATTACACAGGCATAGTCACTGCTTAGATTATTTATCAAAACTGTTTTGGATACATGGGATAACAGGGCATATCTATGATTTAGTAAATATTAACTAGTTGTTTTAATATTTGTAAATTCTGATTGTTTCAGTATATATATATTGGTACCTGTGTGAAAAAAAGCTGTTTGCCGGCTTTTGACATAAATTGGGTCTCTCTGACAGTTATATGCTTGTCTGTTACTGTTTTTTCTCTCATTGGCACTGAATGTTATTTTACTGTTTGGAAGTATCTGACAGTTAAACTGTGCATTTGTTATTGTAAATAAGCAGACTTTGTGACAGTTAAAGTGAGGTCAGGAAACTCTGCTGTATAGTATGCTGGGTGGAAAAATGTCAGTTTGAAATTTAAGAAGTGACGCTTTCTTACTTATCTCATGGCATCATTCATTCTGTGCATGCAGATCAGATTACATTACATCTAATGTGTATATGCAAGCCTAATTGTGAATGTCAAGTCTCTGATTGGTTAATATAGCAATAACCCATGCCTGGGTGTGGGTAATGCTGGATTTACGCATGGTTGGTGTGGTTTGGTCACGAGAGTGAAGCCAGAGTGTCCAAACAAAGACAACCGTGGGTAAATCCAGCATTGCCCACACCCAGAAGTGGGCTATTGCTATTATACAATGACATTATTTAAGAAAAAAAATAATTACTTTTCTTAAATAATGGCATTGTATAATGCCTCCTTGCTGCCCTTCCACAGCTGTCTGGTATTCTGCGGCAGTTCTGATGTACTGTGCATGCATATGCTTACGCAGTACATCAGAGCTGTGGGTGGAAGCAACGGAGAAAGCAAGATCCCTGTTGCCTTTTACAAACTGTCTCGCTATGTTAAAGGAGTTTAACATAGCAAGACAGCTTTAAAAAAAGCAACAGAGAATCTCCGTTGCTTTTTTTAAAGCTGTCTCGCTATGTTAAACCCATTTAACATAGCAAGACAGCTTTAAAAAAAGCAACAGAGAAAGGAAGATCTCCGTTACTTTTTGTAAAGCTGTCTCTCTATGTTAAACTTCTTTAACATAGCAAGACAGTCTGTAAAAAGCAACGGAGATCTTGCATTCTCCGTTGCTGTAAAAAAAGGCTTATACTAATTGAAAAAGTCCAGGCAACTGAACCTTTTTCTGTTAGTATAAGTCTGATTTACAACGTGCATGCTGACTAATCAGCGGGCATGTTTTGGAATATTAATGGGGAGGTTGTTGTATAATATAGCATAGTAGGCTTCTTTTACAAGAATTATGAGCTACACTGTCTGCAAACATATTCATGGTTCCCTTTTATAATAGTGACTATATTTTGTGAACAAATATATGCAGAAATGTTATTTTTTCTTGTAAACAGTTAATTATAGCCACTAGTTGTAGTGACTATGTTGTTGTTGTTGTGTCTTTCGGCTTTTCCCGGTTAGGGGTCGTCACAGCGGAACTCCGGTCCGCTAATGATTGGCAGTAGATTTTTACATGCCAAGTTGCCAGCCTTGACGCACAACCTTCAACGAAGGTACGCCCATTCATGCATGTCTCCACACAGAAGAAGCTCTAGCTGAGAATCGAACAGGACGTCTTACTGTGAGGCGACAATGCTACCGCAGCACCATCACTGGAGTTTTTTATAAATAGAGCTTAAAAATAACTTTCCTATGCAGTTAGCAAGTGTTTAGTATAGGCTTATACATTTACAGGAAATGCTTATGATTAATGGTAATAACTGTAAGGATACTCAAACACCATACTAAATCCTAGCAAATATATGTATGAATATTTTTGATTGAAGTATAATTACTTTGTATTTAATATGTTGAGTTCCTTATTGTATCCTACATATTATTTATATTTCAGATGTCATGTTTTCAGTTATTACAAAGTCATATTATTTAGTATATTAGCACTTTATGACAGGGAAAGAGCTCAGTAATATCTATGACTTGTGACAACACAACAAACAAGTTATGAGTTTCAGTATTACCCTATTACAATGGTAGATATTTACAGCTATCCCTGTCTTAATTTTGTTTTTGAGTCATTCACTTTTAAGACCTGTTATCCATAGTAAGTTTTATATAAATAATGTTTTTTACTAATTTTTGACATTCTAACTGATGCCTGTTAATTATTATTGATTTTAGTTAGTTAGTTAAACATCTGCTATTCCAAAAGGTTAGGAGTTAATTAAGGACAAATATGTCTTATGTAATATTTCTAAAACTCTATGTTAACATCTTTTAGGAATGACTCACACTCATTATGTGCTAAAACCCAATTCTTGTGAAGTTTTTATTTAGTGGGAGTTTGTCATGATAAGATTTATTCAGAGGGCAAGTAAATACAAATGCTAAATTATTCTTTGATTTGTTCTGCCATTTTGAAGTTTTTATTAGAACTAATACAGATTACATACTTAGGTATTTTGGGTAATCATTTAGATTGTTAATAAAGCTAATGTTTCCTTAGTCTATTAAGCACTAAATTCAGATTATATATATCCTAATATGTCTCTTGCTTCCTTAGTGAATAAGTACTGTATAAATGTTTAATGCTTCTAATAATAGTGTATGTAACTCATCTCTAAAACCTAACTGGAATTAATATCTGATTAGTTGTTTATCACTACTATTTTTCTCTTAATTTATAATATATTTTCCATTTTTTACTTTGTTTTCATGGGCTCGACCCAACAAAGTTTGATGGTTGGGATAGGTAGTCTAGCAGATTTAGTTTTGTTTGCTAGACTAGGAATGTATCTCATTCCATGTATAGGGTGTATTAAAGTTAATATCAGAGTGAAATATGCTAATGTTTTGCTATTTAACTATTTTTCTAGTTTTGAAATGCCTGACACAATTGTTTTACTTTTATCTTTCATGCGGAAAGTTATATGGCTTGAGATAAATAGAAACACAACAATTTATATTCTATTGTCTATTCAGGAAGAGTATTATGTATTCAGGATTCTATTAATACAAGTTCCTTTATTATTTGTTATCTTTAAAGAATTCTGATATGGATTTAACTTTGATATCCTTAAATACTAATGGCTTAAACAATCCATATAAGAGAGCCAACTTACTAAGGTATCTTAAACTAAACAAGGCTCAAGTAGATTTTCTCCAAGAGACACATTTTAAAGTAAATGACACATTTATGTGGGACCCTAAGGAATACACAATACTTGCTCGATCTTCTTATAAAAATAAGACCAGAGGAGTAACAATTCTATGTAAAAAGACATTCTTAAATCCCCAAATCATTTACAAACATGTAGATAATGATGGACTCATGACCTTAGTTATACTTAAGTTTAATAATAAAATTTGGACCCTGGTTAATTTATACTGGTTCCCAGGTATGGGAGTTGGACTAGCTAAGAAACACTTAGACTTTATTACAACTACCTCTAAAGGCAATATTATACTAGGAGATGATTTCAATTGTATCACAGATATTACAGAAACTACCAATAGGAAATCTCCTAGGCTATTGTCCTCAGCCAAACAGTTAAACAAATGGACAGAAATATTTAAATTAAAAGATACTTTTAATGCTTTGTGACCAAATTCTTTACTATTCTCACACCAGGACTATAGACATGGTACCTATACCAGAATAGATAATATTTATATCTCACAAGATCTTTATTCTTAAATCTTAAAATTTTCAATACAACCTTGTCCCTTTTCAGATCATAATTCCCTGTTGTTAACAATACACTTGGAATACAATCAATTAGTTGTTACTTCAAGGATTCCTTCATATATCACAAAAATGAAAGCCTTTAAATCTTGGATAACTTCTGAACTTCAGATTTTCTTAGAGATTAATTTTAAACCTGAAGCAAACACAATTATGGTTTGGGATTCTCTTAAGGCCTATCTATATGGTAAAACCATTAGCTGGTACAAAAATAAAATTAAAGAATGGGACTCAGAGTTACAGCAACTCAAAAATCAAATATTATCTTTTAAATCTAATAAAAACTTAATTGCTACAGATAATAAGAGGAAAATAGAAGAAGCAAATAAGAAATACAATGAAATATTATCCCATAAAACTAATTTAGCTATGGAAAAACTGAAATTAAATTCTTATGCTACCTCTCATAAGCATCTTCGTAACCTATCTATGAAAGTTAAGATACAATCAAAAATTAATAACATTGATAGTATCTTTCATGAAGGGAAAAGGAAAAATGTCTCAGACATAGGGGACATTCTGTAGGCTTTTAATTATCATTATGCAGAGCATCATAAAGATAAAATAAGTACAAATTAATGTGAGAAGTTAGAGAATATAGTTCCCAACATAACAAGAATTCCTGAGGAATTTAAGTTAGATCTGCAAAAAACTATTTCTCAAAAGGAAGTAAGTCTAATAAAGCACCTGAAATAGATGGCTTAATTATCATAATTTATAGATTATTCCCTTCTTCTATAATCTCTCTCTTACATAAAACCTTTCTTGAAGTTCAAACATTAGCAAATATTCCTCCTTCTTGGAGATATTCTCTAATTTCCCTTATATTAAAAGAGAATAAGGACCTTAATCATTGCAACTCATATAGACCAATTTCTTTGTTGAATAATGATTATAAACTATTTATGTCAATTATGGTCAATATATTGAAAATACTCATATCTAAAATAATTAATGAAGACCAAACTGGTTTCATACATAACAGGCATACACAGGATAATATTAAAAGAGTATTAACTCTGATAGATTACCTCAATAGATGAAACAATGAAGCATTGATAATAGGTCTAGATATTCAAAAGGCCTTTAACTCCTTAAATTGGGGTTATTTATTTAAAGTCTTACAGTTATTTGATCCCCCCTTTTTTATTACAATGATAAAGAAAATCTATGAAAATAATCTAGCATATGTCAAATTAGGTCACTTTACTTCCAAAGTAATCCAAATCACTAGAGGTATTATACAAGGATGTCCCATATCCCCTATCCTATTTGCTCTGGCCATAGAAATACTTGCCAT
Organism: Protopterus annectens; assembly: GCF_019279795.1. Taxonomy (NCBI): domain Eukaryota; kingdom Metazoa; phylum Chordata; order Ceratodontiformes; family Protopteridae; genus Protopterus; species Protopterus annectens. The sequence goes on from NC_056728.1 coordinate 680,494,548, forward strand.
TTTAATAAGTAATAACCCAAAGATAAGAGGTATAAATATATATGACCAATATATTTCTGAAATAATGATGTTTGCTGATGATGTCTTACTTACCTTACCCAACTCTAAGGAAGTGTTAGGTGAAGTGGATATAGTAACAACAAATTTCCAAAAAATCTTAGGACTCTCCTTCAACAAGTCTAAACCTAATTATTTATAATTAAATAAAAAAGAACATACGGGTTCCAGTTAATCATATTATTGGAAACCAAGTTTCAACTCTAGACTATTTAGGAATAGTCCTATGCAAGAATATAGAGAAAACCTTACAGCTTAACTATACTAAATCCATAGACTTAATCAAGACATTAACAAACAAATGGAATAATTTGTTTATAACATTTGATGATAGGTTACAATTGATAAAAATGTTTTTGTTACCTAAAATATTATACATAACACAAGCCCTTATACTTCCACCAGGAAAGAAAATCCTTAAAGAAATCACTTCAACTCTGATGAAATTCCTGTGGTACCCCAAAAGAAATAGAGTGGCATATTCTTATCACATCAGAAAATGGGAACAAGGGGGGTTAAAATTCCCAGAGATTGAAACCTATATAAAGGCATCTATAATTAAAATAGTGATGAACTGGATAAATCCTAGATACTCTTCCAATTTGAAACAGTTACACTCCATTATACTAATGAATGAAAATTGTTTATCAAAGAATGCTTTGGTAATTGACAAAGATAACAAGATATGGCACTATTTAAGTTTAAATTTACAGTATAGTACAACAAAATTAACTAAACTAACACTACAAAACAATATTTTTGATGTGTTTAGAAAATTCATTAACACAAATATATATATAAAACTGTGGCATAGATTTTTAATACCATTTACTATTACAAGGGATTTCCCTGATAAAACACATAGAGATTTTTGGTTTATGGGAAAATAATAACATATTGCGTTGGTTGCAATGTATTGAAAACCAACAAGCTTTAAACACACAAAGTATATTGTCAACCTATGGCCTATCCCGTAATGGCTGGTTGATTCTTCAGAGTGTCACAGCATATACTAAGGATCTGTGTAGAATAATGCATAACTCATCCTTCAAAACTGTACCAAAATTTATAAACTGGATTTTTGGAATTCTATATAATAATATCAATGTTAAGAATGAATTATCATATCTATATAATACTTTAATTGTCTATAAGACAGCTCCTAAAGATTCTTACTAGCAATACCTAACTAAAGGGGTCTATATTAGATCAGCGAACGCTTAAACAAGCAAACGCTGATTGATCGTCCTTAATTTAGCGAAAGTTAGAAATATCGAAACAACAGAAACTCAAATTTTTTCCTAGGGAAAGAATTTGGTTGTCCGTTTCTGTTGCTTCGGTATTTTCAGTGCTGTGGTGGAAAGTTACAGGTCGGATTCAGGTAAGTGTGCGATTGTGTGGATGTGAGTGTTAGGGTGGGTTAGATGAGTTAGGGCTCGGGTTAGGTATGTGTGCGATTGTGTGGACATGAAGGTTAGGGTGGATTTAAGTGAGTTAGGGTTAGGGAGTGGGTGAGGTGAGTGTGTGATAGTGATGGACCTTAGGGTTAGCGTTTGGGTTAAGGTAAGTGGATAGTTAGTAGTGTGTGCATAGTTTAGTGTAGGGTTAGGTATCAGATTTTAGGTGTATGTGTGTGGATTTCTGTTTGTTTGGTGTGTTTATTTTGTGTGTATGTGTTTTGGATCAGCGATTTTTTTCCCTAGGAAAAAAATCGCTGATCTGACAGTTCGAGATTGTAAGCTTTCACTTACATAAGGTCGATTAATCAGCGTTTGCTTTTGTAAGCATTCACTGATGTAATATAGACCCAACTAAAGGGTTTCAAGTATCATTATCAATGGAAAATAAAACAAACATTTTATTTTCAGTTAAACTAACTTCTTACTCACAATTCTAGAGGATTTTTTATTGGAAATTTCTACACAGATCCTTTTTGACACCTGAGAAACTCTCAAAAATAAACCCTTCAAACAAGTTATGTTGGAGATGTCATCTGTCCACTAATGCTGACTGGTCTCATATTTTTTATGACTGTACTAATATTAAACCATATTGGAATGAGATTAACAAATTTCTTCAAGGTATGTATACTGATATGTTTGTTTTGACAAAATTCTTAATTTTATTTAATTTTGTTAATAGTAATAATATGAAGAAAGATGACCTGTATTTGTTGTGGGCGATGTTAGCAATAGCCAGAAAATGTATAACTAGAAGATGGAACTCTAATGTAGCACCCACAATGGAGGAATTCCTATCATCACTGAAGAAATGCATACTAATGGAGAAAAGAACTAAAGAGTTAAGAACTTTTCCTAAGCCATTGGTTAATAATCCATGGATGAAAGTTTTGAATGTGATTGATACCCTACAGATGGAACCAAACTCTTCCTATCATAGTTTATATATTAACTTATTATTTAACTACAAATGTTTTTATCTGAATCATTTTGTCAGGCTGAATTTAAATACTGTAAATAGTTATTGAATGTTATGAATGTATTAAATTATTGTGTCATTTCATCAAAATAAAAATCATTTGAGTAAAAAATAAAATGCCTGTCTGGGTGAGGATTTCAGTGGTAGCATGCTTATCAAGCTACAATGGAATTCCTCTCCACAGCAACAAGCTCCAACTCACCCTATGAGATCCCCAGGTATTCCTAGGCATGCTGAGATATGCAGAACCTCCAGCAAATCCTGGGTCTGCCTAAATTTACCTCCCATGGGTCTGTTCCTGGCACATCTTCTGTTGGAGGTGCTCAGAGACCATCCTTACAAGGTATTCAAAGCATCTCATTTGGCTTTTCTCTTTACCCAAGGACAAGTGGTTGTGCTCCAAACATATTCCCAAATTGCTGAGCTGCTCACATTATCACAGAGAGTCAGAAAAGCTTCCCTGTAAAGGAAACTGTTATCTTATAGTTTTAGTCACTAGACAAGCCTCATGGCCATTGGTGGGGATGAAGATATACCTTGAATGGTAACTTAAGGGTTTTACCCTATGGCCATGTGATTTGGATCTCACTTCACCACCACAGTCTGGTACAATGCTTGTCCTCCTGCTGCCAGAGCACCATCAGCCTGTGACTCTCCTAATCCCTCATCCCCTTACTTATGAGCAAGACTTCAAGATAAATAAACTCTTCAAACTTTCCATTGCTGCTTCTCACTTAACTGGAGAGAAATACAGTCTTTTCTGGAAGACAACAAATGATCTCTGAGTTGAAAGTGTTAAATTGCATTCCATCTGGTTCACAGTCAGCAGTGAATCACTCTGATGACCACTAATGATTGCAATCAGTCGAGCCTAAGAGCATAAATATTATCTGTTATCAGTACAGTCCTAAAATGACCTTGAACATACCTAGTATTGCACCATAAATGTGGAGACAACCCTCATTCCTCAAATACAGGGTCTAAATAGCACACAGCAGCAGTCTTAGAATACTGTACTGTTGTAACACATCCCACAAACCTTTCAATAGCGAATACATGCATGTCTTCTCCAAAGCCGCAAAACACATATAGACAGTACTAGTACATTCCCATTACTCATTCAATATCTGAACTAAGGTAAAGAGTTAAGCCACTCTTCCAGTGTCAGGACAAAATGTCTATTGCTCCTCCCATATCAAATGATCGATTTTAGATGAAGATGTATTTCCCCACCCCTTGGCATTTGCTTTCTCAAAGTGGTTGAAGACTGATCTTCTAAAACTGAAACACGCTTTCCTGTTTTCCATTGTAAAAACGGGGACTGCCACTGCAGTTTACCAATGCAGATGTACTGTCCCAGTCTTTCATGCAGCATGGGAAAAGCATGATAACCACAACATCTCAGCAATTTTCACTGCTGTCAGCATTTCTGCATGAACTTCATGTATATTTGAAACCTTACAATAGTGAACTGGTCTAATTGTGACAGTGGCCTCCTCTAATTGTGACAGTGGCCTCCTCTACTGAAATGGATGAGATTCTGCCATCTGATTCTAGCACAACCTCCTTAGAGGAAAGCATGTTCTGATTCATGCTTTCCTCAAGCATTTCTCCACTTTTCTGAAATCAGCCATGGTAATATCCCTCAACCTTTCCTCTGTCAACAGAGTGTTTTCCAGAACGCCTTTCATACTATCTGAAAATCATTCTGTTGGGTCTCATCAGACTATTCCCACATATGAGCCTTCACTTTTGATGACTGCCTATCTTTTCTGCACCTATGTGCCAACACGGAGAGGCAGGCAGAGAGAGAGCCCCCCATTTGAGAACTCTGGTTCCAGAATCAAGACTGTGTGTAGAAGCATTTAACCAGTGCTGCCAAATCTGTCATGCAAGCTTTACCTCCTTTTCTCACAGAGAAGTGATATTCCATATACCAAGAAACAGTTTCCATTGCCAATGTCAGATTCAACTGATGTGACCTACTCATAACTGCCAATTGGTTGGGATTACATCTGATCCACATTCTACGCCTAGTTGATGGTGAGCCCACACTGACGCTCCATGCATCTTTGCACAGGGTGACCCAACCCAGAGTAAGTGAGTCACCTGGCCACAATTAATCTGTCACTGTTGAGTACTCTCACTTTACTTAAAGGTCTAGCAGAGCAGGATGGCCCAATTCTATCTGTTCTCAGTGTGGTTTACATAGTGTTATGCTATGCTCCCGTATGCATCATTTTCAAAAACGGAATGTATATTGTACCCTGATATGGACTACAGTTATCCACATCTATGAATTACAGTAGCTTATGGTAGTGTACCAAAAATGTGTACAAGATGCATTAATGCATCAATGTATTGTATCTACGAATCCCAGGTCCCATAACTGCAATAAAAATGTAACAGGGGTAATAGATTTCATAGAGTCAAAGCTTTGATTGTATATATAGTAGCTGAAATGGTACAGAACATACATTGACAAATGAAGAGATAAACATTTTGATGTCACACCAAAGTGCTGTATGTACACTTTTTGTAAGCTGGTAGGACATTAGCATGGTTCATAGAAAATAATCACACTGATGTCAAATTATAATACACAGGCTTCCTCCACAAATACCAAAGATTGCATCATGCATGGGGTGCACATTAACTCTATTTACTATAGGCCTGTGGAATGTCAGTGCATGCAAAAGGGACTGCAGTTCTGAAAACCCTAATTGCAAATGCCAAGTAGCATCATATTAACAGTAATGAATTTAGGACAATGGAATTGCATAAATAATTGAATGTTGAGTTTGTTCATAATGTTACTGAAAACTGCTGAAATGCATATGCTGCTATGCCTGTAATTGCTCCCACTGCACGTCCTATAAAGTATTATACTGTTAAGTGTCTTACTGCTCCCTGTTTATGACTAGACTGCAGCAAGATAAGTACATGTGCATTATTTTTAAATAGAGCATGTAGCAGTTATGCATGCAATGGTGCCAGGAAGAAAATATGGTGAGTTATGTTTGAAGCAAATGTAGCTTTTATGAATTACAGCCAAACTTGGTTTACTGATGCAATGGCAAATTAAAGTGGCTAACTGTTTACCAATCCATAAATTTTTGTCCTGACCAATCAGTGTCAAGATTACTGTGAATCTTCTCCTGTATTTTGCCCCTTCGCATTTGCTTATATGCTAAAACTCTTTCAGTAAAGAATCCTTGCTTAAAACATTCATTTATTTTAACCAGTTCCAGTATATTTGGGGAACAATTACAGCAGGAGAAGAGAACTGGATTCACACTTTCAATGTATGAATAGTAAGTGGTTACTTCAGAATGCTTAATACAGCATTCCTGTGTTACATGTAAGGCATTCTTGAATCTCTCCCTCAGAAATTATGTGAATGAGTTAATATGGAAAGTCTGGGGCTTGGAAAATAATAAGCACAAGAAAATAAAAGGAGCGTGTTTGCAATAGCATTGTAAATAATTAGCAGAACATGTACTATATAAACAGAAGCCATATGTATATGTTTTTTTGCAGTATATGATAAACTTAATTCTGGCTTTATGACAATCTGGAAAGGAGATGGGTTGCTGCTCTGCTATTTTGTACATCAATGCTAAAGCCACTTCATTAATTATTTAATCTTCATAGGTTTATTTCAGTTTGTGCATTAATGCATATCTGATGATAGGAATGTACCATGACTATTATAGACAGCTACACTGGTACAGGGAGACAGCGACACAGACACACCATTACTTTCCATGCTTTGCAGACATGACAATAGAAAATTCATGAAAGTCTGCAATTAATTTGATATACATGTGGAGCAGAGGAATTTAGCATTATGTACTAAGGAAAAGTGTGGCTGCATTGGCTGCCACTACTGAGAGTGCTATTATATCTGTGTGTGGGGGGGTGTGATATACAGTATGGTTGTACCATCATTGTACTTGTCTGAGAGGCAGATTTTCTGTCAAATGCACTGATGAATATCTATTAAAATGCATTCTATGTGAATGCAGTTGTTGCTCAGCAGTGTTCTGCTGAGCACATTTGTTTTCTAGGTCAATTATGGGCTTCAGTTTCATTTGCTATTTTGTTAGTCTGCTGTTATAGCCCTCTAATTTTCAGGCTCATGTAAACCCTTTCTTTCATGATTCACACACTTGTGAATAATGAAAGATGATAAGAGACTTCATTTGCATACCCATTCTACACATGCTCTCTTCCTGTAGCAGTGTGTGCAAAGATTTTCTGGACTTACTTGCTTTTTCTAAAATGTATAGGTTTATGGTATGGGTTTCTATTGCATACAAGCCTTACACCACTGGATTCTGACATGGGAGTATGTCAGGAGACTACAAATAACTGAAGTGCAAGCTAAGGACACAGAGCAGAAACCTAGCCTGAATGTAAAAACAGTGACATATAAGCAGGCAAGCAGATAAATATATGCATTAGTCAAATCAAGTTGATTACAGAAAACCAGCAAAGAAATGTTGAGGGTATTGCTCATCATAATAATGCCTATCCATCCAGAGAAAATAGCGCTATAATTGTGGCAAGCTAAAAGCATTTTACTATGTGGTTCAGATTCAACTCACAAAAACATTTCCTTTCTATTAGAAAACTCACTGAATATAAATATTACCCAAAAAAGATGAAACAAAACAATTAAACCAATAGTAATCAAGAACTAAAGTGAAAGCCATGAATGACATTACTAAAGCTGATTACATGTATAGTATCATTAAGACAATAAAGAAAAAACTTAAGTTTGCTTTTTATAAGAAAGTTTTTATTAATTTAACACATTTGCAATATATATATATATATATATATATATATATATATATATATATATATATACACACAAACAGGAAGAAATTCAACATCACATATTGTTATACAATGATAGGAATACTGAATCAGCAAGGTAATATCTTACATTTAACACATTAAAAGTCTTGGTATTTAACAGCAACATCTCAAGGTTATCCCAACCACTAAAAGTCTTAGTATGATTTTGAGATCTTATTCGAATCACTACTTTTTCAGTTTTAGTGCAAACAAATGACCAAGCATCCAAAAAGATCCAAGCTAGACAAAAGAGCAAAGTAAACAGAATAAAACCATTAGGACCACTACAGTTATAAGCATCAAGTTTAATAAAAGATAAGCACTTTCATGTTCTGAAGTGAATGCTTTATCAGATCTATAACTATGGTACAAACAGCAAGCTTATATACATAGATAATTATATAACAGAGCTAATAAAACAATTAACAAGCCAATTTTTGGCCCTCTGATGCAGGTTTTAATGGGACAGAGCCATTCCATCCTGGATACCTGTCAGCTTGCAGCTTAAGAATCCATAGTAACTCAGCATGTTCAGTACGTTTTACTATATCACCCCCCCTGCTGTCAGCAGCTAACTTTTGCAAAATTTTAAACATAAATATATGACCTGAATGTTCTGCAATATCGCTACCTAAAGCATTCTTAATATCACCCTTCCTAATACCATATAAGTGTCTCCTAACTCTATCCTTTAGCTTTTTCTTTTTTAGTTTTTCCTACATAGAAACCTGTTCAGGAATCATAGGTAGCTAGACAGACAAAATGTTCAGTACAGCAATCATAGTACTTATAGGGTGTAAAGACAAAATTTAACTTAGGGTGCTTGAAAGTATGTTCCTTGGAAATAAAGCTACATATGCAACAGCTACAACAGGTATAGGTGCCTACCCTCATATGCAGCATATCTACATTTTGTTTCATCCTGTAGTCCCTCCACATAGCTGTCTCTTTAAATTCAAGGCATTCCTATAAAAGAACTTAAGTGTTTTACATACATAAGGTTTTCTCATCCACAGTCAGGAATTTCCAGTTTCTAAGTGTAATATCACAAACAGAGTGTACGTCATTAGTATATTTCAAACCAAATCTTAACTTAGTGGTTTGCTGATAATTTTTCTGACAGCTAACTTGAGAATTCTGTGTTGGATAAGGCTTATATACACTATTTCTACCGTCATGTACTAGTTTTTTATTCATATCTAGCATGGTTTTGTCATAGCCCCTTCATAAAACGTTGCCAGTCATATCTTCCAAAGTGGATTCAAATCTGGCATCTGAGGTGCATAACCTAGAAGCTCTCATAAACTGTCCTTTTACTATATTAGTATAAATGTGTCTGGGATGCATACTGTCTCTAGTTAACAGATTATTCTTCCAACATTTTTTGCAATAAAAGCATCTATCCAATATCCCATTGGTATCAATTTCGAAGTGCACATCGAAAAAATCAATTGCCATATTGGAACACATCATGGTAAAATCTAGGAAGTCACAAATGAATGACAGGAAGGCTCCATTGAAAAATAGTAAGTTTGAATTGTTATAAAAGAAGCTTTGTCCTTTAAATTTGTTTATTCTGATGAGGATCTGTATAGTACTTAGAATGAAAATCACTTCAATAAACTTGTGGACACCACTATTCTTCAGTGGAGCCTTCCTGTCATTCGTTTGTGAGTTTGCAGCTTCAGAGTCTTAAAATCTAGGAAGTCAGGAGTGTTATTTAGGTATTCAACAAATAAGTCCAAATCTGACTCTGAGCACCCCCATATTATAAACATGCTGTCACAAAACTACGACAAAAAGCTAGATATTTGGTGAACTCATTAGTACAGAAGACTTCCTCACCTCCCCATTTACTTAAGATTAAGTTAGCATATGAGTTAGTAGTAAGTAGTAGTAGTAAGGCAAATGTAAATACCATATTACTTTTGTTGGTCTTGGTATTAAAGAATAATGTTTTCATGTATGCAGTTAATGTTTATCTACAGCAATGGGGGTTGCTATGGGCACCCCCTGTGCTAACTCATACACTAACTTAGTCCTAAGTAATTGGGAAGATGAGAAAGTCTTCAGCAAGTATCTAGCTTTTTATCATTGTTTTGTTGACAATGTGTTTATAATATGGGAGGGCTCAGAGTCAGATTTGGACTTATTCATTGAATACCTGAATAACACTAGATTTTAGATCCTAGATTTTACCATGCTGTGTTCCAATATGGCAATTGATTTTTTTGGATGCGCACTTGGAAATTGATACCAATGGGATATTGGATAGCTGCCTTTAACACAAAAAATGTTGGAAGAATAATCTGTTAACTAGAGACAGTATGCATCCCAGATACATTTATACTAATATAGTAAAATGACAGTTTATGAGAGCTTCTAGGTTATGCACCTCAGATGCCAGATTTGAGTCCACTTTGGAAGATATGACTGCCAACTTTATACGAAGGGACTATGACAAAACCATGCTAGATATGAATAAAAAACTAGTACATGATGGTAGAAATAGTGTCTATAAGCCTTATCTAACACAGAATTCTTAAGTTGGTTGCCAGAACAATTATCAGCAAACCACTAAGTTAAGATTTGGTTTGAAATATACTAGTACACTCTGTTTGTGATATTATATGTAGAAACTGGAAATTCATAACTGTGGATGAGAAAACCATATCTTATGTAGGTGAAACACCTAAGTTCTTTTATAGGAATCCCTTGAATTTAAAGAGACAACTATGTACATACTTTCAAGCACCCTAAGTTAAATGTTGTCCTTACATCCTATAAGTACTATGATTGCTGTACTGAAAATGTTGCTATCTAGCTACCTGTGATTCCTCCACAGGTTTCTATGTAGGAAAAACTAAAAAAAGCTAAAGGATGGAATTAGGAGACACTTATATGATATTAGAAAGGGTGATATTAAGAATGCTTTAGGTAGCCATATTGCAGAACATTCAGGTCATATATTTACTTTTACATTTTTTGCAAAAGTTAGCTGCTGACAGCAAAGGGGGTGATATAGTGAAACATACTGAACATGCTGAGTCACTGTAGATTCTTAAGTTGCAAGCTGACAGGTATCCAGGGCTGAATGGCTCCATCCCTTTAAAACCTGCATTAGAGGGATGCAAATTGGTTTGTTAATTGTTTTATTGGCTCTATCATGTAATTATCTATGTATATAAGCTTGCTGTTTGTACCATGGTTTTAGATCTGATGAATCTTTCACTTCAGAATGTGGAAGTGCTTATCTTTTATTGAAATTGATGCTTTTAGCTATGGTGGTCCTACTGGTTTTATTCTGTTTATTTTTTCAGTTTTACATAGTATTGCTGCTAGATTTAAAAAGTCTTTGAATGTAGGAATCAAGTTCAATTTCCAGTTATTTATAATAACTTTTCTAGCAACTGCCAAGAGAGCCCAAAACATTTTTTGCTCTTCGGCTTTTACAAATACAGGAAGTTAAACATTCTTTTGTATTACTAATCTAGTTAAAGAACAATTATCAGACCATAAACCTCTTAGAAAACATACATATCTCTTTCCAATATACATTTAATTTTGCACAATCCATAAACATGTGTATCCAATCAGCTTTTACATCTTTACTACATCTCCAATAAACTGAAGAAGTCATTTTACTAAACTCAGAGATATTATAGGGAGTAACAAACATTCTATGTATGTATTCCACATAAAAACGTTCCAGTACAAACTTGAAGAAGTTTGACTAACTGATTTACGTAACAAAATTTTATGCTTACCATCTATTGAGTCACTTGATCCACTATTATCTAAAAAGTTCCAGAATTTTCCATCAAAATTATTATTATTATTACTTATAACTTATATAACTTGGATAAGCTCTCTTTGCAGGTCAATCAGCCTTTGATAATAACATTCAAACATTCATATAATGAGGGATAGTGTTCTGTTCCTCTGCACTCATGTTGTCTATAAATTCATTCAATTTCTTACTCATGGATAATATTAACTGGTTAGCAGATTCATGCATCTTATATTCTTTTTTAACTTTTCCTTTTCTAAATCAATCAGACCATAATACTAAACCATTCCTTTTCAGTAAATTCATTTTAACATTGTTCTGAGTTTCCTTAAATCTAGAGATGTGTACAACGGGGGAGCACAGAAATTTTCATTTTGATATTATTCGAGTTTTACAAACATCTTTCTTAACAGTTTTACGAATTGATTTCATATATGCAGACTCTAAATGACTGAAACAAATTTCCTTCTAAGGTAAATTTTGTTAACCAGATGAAAGGATTGTTACATATTTCTAGTTTATTTTCTTTAATAAACTTAGTATTTAGTATAATCTGCCCCTGTATGATATTCTGTTGACTGTTGTAAGTTCAGTCTATCCAGAGTATAATAGAGTTAAACTGTAAAACAATAGAGAAGATTCTACATCTGGAAAGCTAATATTACAATACTCCCATAATCATATATGATTTCTATAATCAAGCCAGGGCTTTTTAGGGTACCATAAGAATGATTTTTTTTCCATTTTCTTAATTTTTTGTGAGGTATTAAAGCTATTGAATGCAATATGCATGTATATATATATATATATATATATATATATATATATATATATATATATATATATATATATATATATACATATATATGTGTGTGTGTGTGTGTGTGTGTGTGTGTGTGTGTGTGTGTGTATATATACACATATATAAAAGTCCACTTTGATTCACCAAAAAGTCATTTTACTGAATTTCAAAACACACGCCAAATCACTGAAAGCTCAAATCACTGAAAACTCATTTCACTGAATCACATTTCAATGAATGTAAGTACTGTTGGGCAACTAAGATATATATGCCATTTTCCCCACTGTAGTGTGATCCTGGAGTTAATATATGTAGTTGGGGGTGGCGGCACAGCCCCACACATTGGGTGGTGTGGGGGGGGGGGTGCAGCCGCCACCTATTTTTGGTTTTATATTGTTAGCTTTCAGTGAAATGAGATTCATAAATACAAAAGGTAAGTAGGTGGGGGGGGCTATGCCCCCCACACCCCTAACTATATATACTAATGCCAGGATTGCACCACAGTGGGGAAAAAGGTGCATACATTTTATTTGCCCAACAGTACTTATATTCAGTGAAATGAGTTTTCAGTGATTTGAGCTTTCAGTAATTTTTTTTGAGGGTGAATTGAAATTTAGTAAAATTAATTTTCAGTGAATCAAAGTAGACCCTTATATATATATATATATATATATATATATATATATATATATATATAGATAGATAGATACATATAAACAGATATAGATAGATAGACAGATAGATAGATATTGGGTAATACAATTGTTTCAATAAGTACTACCCTTTCCTCAAAAGTAAAAAAAAAAATCATTTCATGTTTTAATAAGAAGTGATTTCAAATTAACAATCTTACAACTTGCTAGATTTTTATTCCTGAATATTTTAGCTTTTTTTCATTCCCAATTATATTTTTATCTTTAAACTCACTATCTAATAACTGATTTAACATTAAAGTTTCAGTTTTACTATTATTAAATTTCAGCAGTGATACGTCTTAAAAATTTTCAACATATTCATCTATTTCTTAGATTGAATAATTTAAATCTACAATAGTTAGTAAAATATCATCTGTAAAAAGCTGTATTTTAGTTTGACAATCTCTGTTAATTGAAAAGCCATCATTTTTTTCATTGCTTCTTATACTATTGGTTACAAGTTTGGTTTGATAAGTAATGCAAGCAGGACAGGAGACAAGGGACACCCTTGCTTTGAGCCTTTGTTTAAAGTGAATTTTTGAGAAATATAAGATCTGATTTTAACATATGCTTTGAAGTCTCTATCCAAGTTTTTAAATATTTCAATAAACTATTCTGAAAAGGAAAATGTTTCTAAAATTTTAAGCAAATAGTTCCAATCTACAGAATCAATATCTAAGCTAAATAAAACCAATTTCTTCTTCATTCCTTTTCTTAAATCTAAGATAGTTTTTACCTTTTTATATTATCACATGTTAATCTACTGACTATAATTTCTGTTTGATCTTTATTAGTTAATTGATCTACTATATCTCTTAATATTGTAGTGAAAATGGAAGTAAATATTTAATGGTCTAAATTTAATAATGAAATAGGTCTATATGAGTAAACTAACTTATTATCCTTTCCTTGTTTATGTATAGGTGAGATTACAGAATATTTCCATGAGGAGGAACTGTCTTATCACTCTGAATTATCCTGAAAACATCACTCAGTAATTCTAAAATATTTAATGGAAGCAGACTATATAATTTCATACTTAAACCATCTAACCCTGTAGCTATATCATTTTCCCTTTTTTAAAAGCTTCTTTAACTTCTATCAGGTTATAGGCTTATGAAGAGAGATATGTGTTGGTCATTAAGTTTATTAGCAACATTTTTCTTTAAATACTTGTTAGTTTTGTAATCATCAGGATTACTATTTTTATCTTTATTAAGATCCTCATGGAATTTTTAAAAAATATACTAAGTATTTCATCTATGTCTAAAGTAAGTTTATTAGTGTGAGGGTTTTTTATATTATTGATTTGTGCCTTTTTGCTTAACATTTTACTTCTAATAGCTAATCTATATAGATTTCTGAAGTCATTGCATAACTGTTTAATTTTATTTTTTCTCTAAAGTTATCACCACATTATACATTAGAACTGTTTGACATTCTGTCCTTAATTTTTAATGACTTCAGTATTATCTAATTTCTTTGTTTGTTGTTCAAACCTTGCTTTGTGTGTATAACCTTCTATTTCTAATAACTCTTTATCCCACTCTTTCATTTTATTACTGGCCCATCTTCCCATTCTATCTCTAATATGCATTTTTAAGGAGTCCCATAGTATGACTTTACTAACCTGGTCCTTATCATTCACAGATAAAATAATCTCAGTTTGTTTTCCTGAAGGTAACTCTTAAATTGTTTTAATTTCATCATATATACTGGGATACTATAAACAATCTGAAATCAGTTTATATCCATTAATATATTAATACTTAGTGCATTATGATCAGAAAAAGAACAAGAAATAGTTTTAAAATAATTCACTTTATTAGGTAAATCTAAAGAGTCATAAATCCTATCAATTCTAGTTTCTAGCCCATGCATACAAGAATAATGAGTGAAGAACAATGACTTATACGTTCATAGGTATTTACTAGGTTAATGAACACAATGGACCTTTTTAAGGCTAGCCATGCATCCCAAATATCTGACAAGTTCTGATACCCTTGATAAGTGTAAGCAGGGTCTTGGGAGGTGAAACATTTACAAGCAGGGGTCTAGAAGAGGAAACATTTACAGGATGCCTAGTCCATTAGAGACATAGGTACCAAACAAGGGATGAATTTCCTGTTCCACATCCAATTGTCCAAGTTACACTTGAATTGGGTTAGGGAGGAACTTTACTTTACATTGATGAGGAGCCTGTTCCAGAGGAGGTGTAGTCTCTGGGATACACACCTGTCTCTTCAGCAAGCCTGTATATATCACAGGCAAGATTTAAATCTTTAGAATGGGTAATTCTGGTGCTGATTCTTTTGCAGATATGCAGGAGGTCCATCAGAGTGGGGTCTGACAATGCCTTGCATGACAGACATAGATCTCTCCTCAACAGCCTATAGGAGACAGAATGCGGTTATTGGGCTTTGAGGTTGGCCTGCAAAACTTCCTGTATTCTTTTAGTGGGGAACCTTTGTGGACATTCCAATTGTTGGATATGCCTGGTTAGGTACACTCTAAAGGGGGCATTGTACTAAATGATAGGTTTAGTGAATGGTAACTACAATGGAACAATGACTTCCTTGAACCTAGATGCCATACCTTTGTTTATACATTGCACAACATAGAATGATTTCCTCACTACTGTAGACACATAAGAGATAGATAACACTGAAGTCATAGAAATTAATTAAAATTAATGATGTATAGTCTGCTTTTACTAGTAAATCAACTAAATTATTATTACTAATCCATTTGTGTCTTAGTTGATGCCAGTATTTTATCTTTCTTCTATTCACTTGTATCTTCTATACTAGATAAGAAGTTAAACTCCCCTGCTAAAATTAAACTACCCTCCCAATGACTTTTTAGTAAGTTTAAGTGATCTTTGACCACTCTTGCACCTATTACAGGGATCCAGTAAAATTAGCTGGTGTATAGAGTTTACCATTATATTTAATTATTACAAATGTATGCATTCCTTTGGGATAATTAATAGATTCCATGACCTTAGGCATATACATAGATTTTTTTCCAATGTATAGCAAACTATTTTTGTTAAAAGAAGCAGATGACAACATTTCATAACCTATGTTATTTAAATATTATATATCTTTATCTATCAAGTGAGTCTCTTGCAAGAATATAAATCCTCTTCTATTTAATTTTAGATATCTTGCTAATGATTTATTTTTGTTGTCACTGTTTAATCCATTTACATTAATAGACAATATATTAAAATTAGGCATACTATGTATTTAAAGATTTCTTTTAAAAAGTAATATGACACATTTATCCACCATATTGATTTAATTATATATAAGACTCCAATGAATTCCTCCAACAATATCTTAACATTCTACATTTTTAATTCTTCCTTTCTACAAACTAAACTGCTAAAACTCATAAATAACAAAAACAAAGGCAAGTATGCAACTATAACCTACCATGGATACCAAAGTTCCTAGTCTGTTTATCAAATGGTAAACTACTTTACTATATCTCTACCTAAAATACCTAAAATTAATAAAAAGCAATCCAAAAGCTACTATAACTTGCAAATAATTAATATAATATTATATATGTCAAAAATAATAAGTGACTATTAAATTAGTTATATTTGTTGGTAGTTATAACTATTACCCCATTAGTACATGGAAGTTTAATAATCCTCTTCTATTAATCAGAAATATTAAAATAATCTAACAAATAGTGTACTATATACTTATTTATGTAATAGTAGTATAAAGTACCCATTAAATATTCTTAAATTATTTGCTCATTCAACTCTATTATAACTAAATCTTTGAATAAATAAGTATAACAGAGTGGGACCTGAAGAAATAAAGACTTCTGTAAACTTACTGGTGACAGGTAATCTTATCATACTCCACAATAAACAAGGGAAATTGATGCACATATATATTTATCATGCTAAAAGATGCAGACATAGTTTTCAAGGCTAACAAAAGCTCTGAATTGATTTTTAAAATGCAAGTGTCTTTATCTCTAAATTGTGTAGCATGGCAAATATCAAAATATTTAAAAATCCTTTAGCTTAAATTGCTTCATAAAAATAGGTACATTACTGAGGTCGAAGATAATTTTTGCTATGTCTTTGGAGTAAAAAATGCAGTCGACATAGAATTAAAAAGTTGCAATGTATTCAGTTCATATCCAATTCTCCCCTCCCAGATTCAAACATACTGAAAAATCTTTGCTTTACTTTCTATCAAAATGGAAGTACCGATTCAGCAATAAAACACTCACATTTCAGCTTTTACTTATGAAATTAGTTATTTCAGGTAGTCTTAGTGAATATAATATCATAGAACATATAAAAAGCTTCAAAGTTTCCATGACCAAGCTTCAAATGCAAGTTATATGAGATCTTGGACATTCACATTTCTACCATATGCAAGTATATGTAATAGACATGTTTCTTAAAAGCAGTTTGTTATTTAAATATTTTTTTTCTGTCTTATGTTATTCTATCCTATTCTATATATCTTGCATTGGTCACTTTTGAATCTTTATTTTGCAATTAATTTTGTTTCTAGTTATGCTCCTAACATTAAATATATATGTGATTTTGCATAAAAATGAAGATTATAGTATGCTGCTGGATTTTTAAGTTTCACTGTTTACTCATTTTTTTGGAGTTTAATCACTCCCCAAAATATGTCATAGTAGGTGTAGGACAGTTATTGACGTACAACTTCAAGGTCTTATGGTTAAGAAAAGCAACTTAACTTTTTAGAGGAGCGACTTCTTACTTACATCAGGGCGACACTACTGTATCATCACGTGTTATTTTTCAAACTGAGGTATTACACCTGCAACAATTGGTTGATAACATGCCTTTCTAGGAAGTAAGTAACTCCTACTGATGCATGTAGCATGGAAATATAGACCTGTATACATTAATTTAGGTAGTGAGGCATTATAATTCAGTCTTTCATGATGACATAGCAGGGAGTTTCAACTCTGAGAAAAAAAATCATACGGTCTTTCTTATTAACAAAATCAAATGCAAAAATAACATAATTTTGCATCAAAGACACAATCATTTGACATTATTTATGGTTAAAGAGATTATATTCAAATACAAAGGCTTGTTACTTGCACTTCCTTCAAAACATGACCAATATGCTTAATTGTTAAATGGTAGGACTTTTTAATTGTCTCCTTGTTGTTAAATCCAAGACTTTTTAATTATAAGTCCCAGAACTATGAAGAAAAACTATGAAGCTACAGGAAAAAAGGGAATACCAACAATTGCTTTTCTCCTTTAAAATTATTTTTGTAGCATGCAAGCTGCCTGCACCTCTGAATGTGGAAAGACTCACTCCCAAAACCCCCAACACTTATATACAGAAATGCCAAGATCATCATACCCAGGAGAAAATCAACTATTCTTAGCCACATTGATCTCACCTTGTACGTGTACATCTGCATGTTTACACATTCAGTCCCACTGTTCGGGGAATCACATTAACAAGTTTCAGAATTACACATGGTTACCTTTTAAATTACTATGCTGTTTATATTTCAGCTTGTCTTACAAACTGAAGTTAGTTCTGCATGAGTTATATCATGTGATGCAATAGCAGTAACTGTTTTCATTGACTACAGTTGGACATAACACAGTTCATTTAACCTGATTAATCAAAAGATGGTCTGAATTTGCTCAATATCTGGACTAACTCTTTTGCCTCTTTTATGTCATTGTCAGAGCTGATTATATACAATTAGAATACAGAGGGCATCCCCTTACAATGAGATATTTTTTACCATCACCAGACAACCTATTACTATTTACTTTTGTTTGGAAAATTGCCAATTTGCTATCTTTGCTCTTTGAAACAACATGTAACATTTATGTTATAAGTCATTTGAATAAATTGGCTGTCGTGAAGGCCCAATTCAGCAAGATTTCATTTTATGAAACATTAGGTTGTGTCACTTTAAGTGTGCTATACTAAGTAAGGCAGTTCAATGGAGTGAGAGTCACCTGCATGAGAAGGAAGGGGGCTGACTTCTTGCCTTATCCAAGGCTTTTGTTTCCATTTCTCAGTGATTTAACAATCCTTTAGATTGATGAAGTGCAGCTCAATTTCACAAACAATACTGCATTTGAAAATAAATCTCATAATATAAGTTTCCCACACAATACATTCCAGCTGTTCTTTAGTACAGATAAACAGATGTTCAGTTATTGTATTCATACTACTGAGTGGATGTGTGACAGGGTTTGTAATCATCTGGATTATGCCCACAGAAACCCTTCTGCATGGAAAGTGCTTACATCTCTAAATTTTACCCATTAGGCTTATTATGAAAGTGAAAACCCTGAGGGACTGTCTGCTCTTAGTAGCATGATGTAATATGTTTATACAGCTATATTTTAGCCCTCCCCCAGGATTCAACAAACTCCGTGTAGGCTTTGCGCAGAGCTTACATGCAGTTTACATGTTAGCAAAATGGTGTGTGGTGAATGACTGCAAGCAATGCATATTTATGACATGTGGCACATCTAAATTAGGTTTTGTGGCTGTCAACAGTGTTGCCGGGCAAGAAACCATGTAAGTGAACGAAGATACAATTGTGTTTAAAGCAGAGCACCTACGATCTGTGGAATTGCGCAGAATGCCACAATGACCACAAGGGCTTCACAGTTAGCTGTGAATCTGTTAGTGCAGCATACTTCCACAAAAACCCAAAGCACTGCCTTTGGAACACCAGTTAGCAGAAATAAGTATTCTGTATGTGTAATCCCAAATTCTTTAATAAATCACAGCAATTAAAACACACCAGTTAGAGCTTTTGTTCAAACACCTTGAACTTCATCAGAACTAAAGACATAAAACTTCTTGTGCAACATATATATTCAACTTAAATTATCATTTAAAATCCACCAATAAAAAAACCTTTTCAATAAAACAATCAAAACTTATTTAAAGATACAGCACTATTAAAACCAAAATGTTAAATATAAACATGAAATATGAAAATATAAGGGTGTAAATGACTTGAAAAATAAACATTTTTGTGAAACCAATGTCCTAAAAACACTTGAATAATATTTTTAGATAATGTATAAGAATACACATACTATAATTGTGCTGCTTTCAGTCTTAAAACTGGAATAATAGAAATTACTTCATTTAAGCCTGGATATCTGTTGGCTTGTAAAGTCAGTTGCCAAAACAGCTCTCTATACTCCAAGAGGTTCACCCAGTTTCCTCCTCTTGGATTTTTTTGCACTTGTTCTAAAACAAAAGAACTTTAAATGAACATTATCACCAACTTTTTGCAGGCTTATCCAAAGCATTAGTCTCTACATTATGTGTTATATCATAAACATGCTCATATATATGCTTTTTAGTGCACTCTCAGTTTTTCCTATATAGAAGGCACCACACCAACAAGTGCAAATGTATACTAAACTAGCAGAATTACAGTTAGAATATGTCTGGGACCTCAACTCTTTACCACTGCTTTCCAAATAAATAAAGTCATCATTACTGATATAAGTGCACTGTTTACAGCACCCACATTCAAATGTACCAGTTTTATTTTGATTGTTGAACAGAGAACTAAATTACTACATTCATACATATATATTAATCAAATGCCCTTCCTGTATATGAACGTAGGGATTTTTTAAAAATATCTAAACTCCCAAATAGTTAGCTAAATAACTTCCAATATTTTAAAATAATATCTTTAATAACATAAAACTCATTATATTCCAAACAGATGGTGTTATAAAACCCTTCAGCATTAGACAGACCTGGACTTACTAAAATATATTGTGTTTCACCTAAATTGCTGTTGAATATGGGGGTATATCTACTACCCCTTCCCAGAGTTACTTCCCTAATAATATACATAAGAAATTTATCAGGGTAACTAACCACTCTGGATGAAGTGTTCACACTCATCCAAAAAAAAAGTCTGTCCTTAAAGATATCATACAGACTGCTCTTGCCATCTGGCCCTTCACTGTACTTTTTTTCTGTACTAAAGGATGTTCACCACTAAAATGAAAGAAAGCATTACAATATGTTAGCTTTTGGTAAATTATTGATACATATCTTTTTTAATTCACCATTCTTATAAATGTGTATACCTAAATAATTAAAACTGACCTATGTAATAAAATAGGTGAGTTTAAGAAATTCAGTTATGGAAGAAAAGTAGTTAATAAATTCTTTCAACAGCTCTTTAATACTTGTCCAAATGATACCTATATCATTCAGGAACCTAATATATAAATTACAGTCTTTGTAATAAGGAGAATTAATAACATACCTTCTTTCCCATTCATAGAGTACCAAGTTTAAAAAAATAGGTGCACATAATGCACCCATGGCTACATTTGCCTTTTGTTGAAATATGTCTTCTGCAAAACACACATAATTATATTTACTACTAATTCCATCATCTCCAATAAAATACCACAATCGGTGGTAGTCAGAAACTCTAAACCAATTCCATGTGAAATCACAGTAAAAAGCTCTATCATATCAATAGTAACAAACAAAGCATTATCTAAGTAAGGAACTCTATTTACTCTATTAAGAACATCCCAAGAATCTTTTAATATTTGTGTCTTTAAATCATAAACTGGTTTCAATTTACTAGCAATATATATCGCTAAAGGATAAGTCTTTGAGTCTGTGGTAGAAACAATTAACCTCGGTGGGGGGTGGTTAATCACATCTTTATGGACTTTGGGTATTCCAAACACATTAGGGATCCTGGAGTATAAATTTATAAGAAACTCATAAGTACTGTTATGAGGAAGTCATAAGTCATATGTCATAAGTATATGTTACATTATATATATTTATTTAGTTATATATCTCCACAAAGGCCAACATAATGCAGGAACATTTAACCAGAAATAGGGACATATTTGCTATAGATGTTGCATACACATGTGGTTGAATGAAACTCAAACGTACCTGTCATCCTCTTTGAGCTAGATATGTGGACAAAGGCATATGTAATGGGGGGACAAAGGCCCAAAAATAGGCATAGATATTTAATATTGCACTTCCAAACTTAGAAAGTTGATAGAATAAATAGGTTGTACATTAGCATGAACTTTCTAAAGAGCATGAACTCTGAAACTCAAATGTCACTCATCAGTTTCTGACTCCACACCACAATGAAATACCAATGATTTTCCAGAAAACAAAAATGTTATGAGGAAAAGATCACAAATATGAGACAAAACTGGGCATTATGGACAAATCTGGACAGTTGAGAGGTATGCACTCAAATGTATGTAATATTGAGTCACATCGGTCTGCAACTCATTGCAGGGATATGTCAGAAAGCCACAAATTTGATAAGGAAAACATCTAGACATCCTGGGAATATCTGGACAGTTGAGGGCATGAATCTGAATTATATGATCCAGACACAGAACAGGGCAGTGCACCTACAGTGCAGAGTATTTTGACATCCCATTCCTGCCATTCTGTGCTGAAGCAGTGTTAATGATCTGTAACAGGACATGGGAATGCCATGTAAAATGATCACTCTGGAGAAGTGGGTATATTCAATAGGGACACACAGATGAATTGTAGGAATGAACATAGGGACCGGGGACAGGTGAAACTCCTGCATTGATAGCAGAGGAGGGCATGTCAATGGAAGATGGTTGTAGCAGCAACACCAATCACATATCCATATGGTACAGTAGGCTCTATACAGTGAAAATGTGTTTTATGTGACTGTCAAACAAGGTGACATAACAATGGAGAGGATGTCTGTGTAAGATAAGCATCCTTACAAGACTAATGCAGATGGTATCTATCAGGGATCAGACATACAACTGGGGTAGGGTGCATATTGTGAAGCTGTGCAAACTGATATGCTTGAATAAAAGTATACTCACAGCAGAGGTCTCCAGCAGGGTGGGCACAGGTAAAGGCACATGGAAAACATTACAAGAACCAACTACAATCATGGACAATATTAGAATAATACCTCTAGTAATCCCATGCCTCTGACATAATATATGTGATTTAGAGTGATAAGAGATGAAGCTGCACACAGACACTTTAACAATTATTATGATACATCCACACTCTATGAGGGTAGCCATGCACACTGTCCTGGCACTGTAATATCTGCAGGAGGAGTGGGAGGGATACTGCTGTACCTAAATGTGACAGTATGGGCAATATAGACTAGTTGCCTTGTGTGCATGGCATGTATATATATATATATATATATATATATATATATATATATAGATAGATAGATAGATATAGATAGATATATATCTATATAGTTTCCCTACTAAATGTCAAAACAGCAAAATCCTGAAGACATGGAACAGTGATTTTTTTCCCAGGGGGAAAAAAATCACTGGGCCATTTTCAGGACTTTGCTGTTTCCTCCACTGTGGTGCAGTCTCAGAGTTGGTATATTTAAGTAGGGGGGGTCCACAGCCTCCCTCATCAGGGGTTGTGGGGCAAAGCCCCCCACTTTATTTTGTGTTTGTGTTTTTATTTTTTTTTTTACAGACCAGTATTTTTTTTCCCCTGGTAAAAAAAAAAATTGCTGTTCCATTTGTTCAGAATTTTGTGTTTTCGTTTTGCTGTTATAATATAGACCCTATATATATATATATATATATAAATATAGATATAAATATATATAAATATATATATATATATATATATATATATATATATATATATAAATATATAGCTGTATGACACAATCCACACTGTCATAAATGGTATGCATGTCAATAAAGTTGTCAAACAATTATGTATGTAATCTGTGCATAAGCAGAACAGGTAGTACACGTGCATTTGGTGTAACAACTTGATTGGTGCTCCGCACCATCAGACAGTCATGTGTATTCCACAGAAAGAACACCTACATATGGCCAATAAGCTGTGTGACAGTGCACTGTGACAAAGGTGGTACACTTCAGTTACACATCGGCTACATGAAGAAAGGTACATTGTACACAGTTGTTGGTGTGATGAAGGCTGGGAACCATGAGGGTATTATGGCCTCTGATGTGCATGTCCTTCACATACACAGTACTTGTGTTACATTCATGGGAGTAGTATGATGTACCACTTACCCTCTACCCCAGGACACAGGTCACATACCCATCAGTCTGATTATAGGGTGTGATGTCCACATTCTACTTGGGTGGTGTATTTGTTTCCTGAGTCAACAATTCCTTCTATGTTTTTTGTTAATGCAGGAGCTGTCATGGCTGTGGCAGCAGTTTTTGGTATGTGTTGATATTGTCTGTATTATACTGATATCACAGTTGGAGTCAATGATTGCTCACAAGCTGTAGTCCTTCAGGTAGCTGTGTGGACACAGCACGTGTATGCTATCTGTGATGTGCATCACCTAAATAATGAGCAGGAAAGGGTCTAGCACACACCCTTGATATACTGACCTGATCACTGGACTTGAGATTTTGGTCACGTCACACATGTCAACATAGTGAGATGCCACATACTGCATGTCATACACTGTTCTACCCTTTGGTGATATAGCTGCTTATGGTCACATATGACAGTGTTGATTGAATACCTCATTGTGGATGTGTGTCAAATGCTTTGACTTGTTGTAGTTCCACAAGATGATACTGTTGTCATCATGCATGTCCTCGATGACCTCTTTGAGGACATCTATCAGATGTAATGGACTTGATGTAGCATTAACAACTCACATTCTGTTGCACACACCTAGAATATTACTAGTGTACATGTAGAAGAGGCCCATGATGGCATGTTGGTCTACATCACAGTCTAGGAGAGTCAGGATGTCTCTATACATGCATGCATTAGGTGCTTTACCCCCAACATAGTTGGATGCATATTGATGTACACTCTTGTATGGGAACATAGGCCATGTGAAGGGTGTGTTGAACTGTGTATTTAACCATATCAGGAAGGTGTATGTGCTGAGGTGTGCCACAGGTAATCTGTGATGTGTCACAGCCTATTGATTCCATGTGATAGGTCTGGATGGAGATCAGACAATGCATACTGCCTATTGTGATCTGGCCTTGGGTTTTGACACAATTCCCCATGCAGGCATCCAGCCATCCAGCCTCCAAGCTGGGGATTAACCCTTATGTCAGTTGATGGTTAACCAAATGGCTCACTGACAGGACACATCATGTGAAAGTTAGTGAATCAACCTGTATCAGTAGAGCTGTCACCACTGGCAAAACCCAGGGATCTGTGTGATGGCCTTTAGCTAACCATATTTGCTAATTATTGCATATTGTGTGCAATCACTGACTCCACCAATGGTGATAACATGATACAGGAGGAGCTAACACACACAACTGAATAGTGACAAAAGCATACAATCTACAAATAAATGCAGAAATGTGGGTTTGTAATGTTGTCCATTTGAAAATTAGAATTCCATGTTAATTACAGCACTGACAACAATCCAGCTATGCAGAAACCCAGTGCTACAACACTGGGAACACATGTAGATAGCAATCTGAACTTTGACCACCAACTGTCCACACTGTTATTGAAAGCATATGTTGTGCACATCATAAGTCATGCCATCATATTGAGATCTTAGGATTGTATAAAATGTAAAACTAAACTCAAACTTAAAAAACAAAAATACCAGCGGCAAGGTAAAATCACACAGACTGTTTATTGTTAGCACTTTCGTACAAATATTCCAATGTACTTCTTCAGGATTGTATGACAGCTCTGTGGTCAAAACTCATTACAACACTAATATAGTATAATGATCTGTTTTACATGTACCTAGCCAGGCACATGTAGTAGCTGGAGAGACAATAGGGCTTTCGCAGCAAAATAAGATCTACAGACCATGTCATAATGTATGTGGATAGATTAAAAGCCATATCAGTGTAACCTTTATTGGATAGGATGAGGTGACTTCTGCATGGCCTACAGGCCAGTCTCTGACTCTGCCTTGGTGGGACTACTGCATACCCAAAACTGTTATATAGATGATGACAATGGCAGTATCTGTTGAGGAGAATATAACAGTGTCTCATATGCTGGTATAAAATGCTCTCTGAAATGTCAAGCAACAGCTCTCTCACACACACACACACACACACACACACACACACACACACACACACACACACACACACACACACACACACACACACACATACACACACACTTGCTGCAATGAGAATAGAACCCCTATCTATCTAATTACACAGGCTATAGAACTCAGTTCTTTAAACGTGCCACAGCTGAAATCCAACTTGTAGTGTCTCGGAGAACACCTATTGCTGATGACATCCGCAGTGTCTATTGAGGAGAAGATGGTGTCCCACATGCAGGTGTTAACTGCTCAATGTAATGTCAAGCAACATCTCATCACACACACACACACACACACACACACACACACACACACACACACACACACACACACACACAAACACAGCTGACTGCAGTGAAAAGAGAACCCCTGTCTATTAAATTACACAGACTACATAACCCAGTACTTTATGCAAGCACCACAACTCAAGTTCAAGTTGGAGTGTCTCAGACATGTTATAGCTGATGACATCAGTAGTGTCTGCTGAGGAGAAGATAACAGTTTCCCACATGGTGGTGTAAAATGCTCTCTGTAATGTCAAGCAACAGCACACACACACACACACACACACACACACACACACACACACACACACACGCACACACACACACACACGCACACGCGCACACGCGCACACTCACACACACGCACACACACACACACACACACACTTGACTACAGTGAGAATAAAATCCCTACCTATCTAAATACACATACTACAGAACTCAGTATTTTGCACAAGCATCATGGCACAAGTCTGACTAGTGATGAGTCAGACAACACTTTATAGCTGATGTCAACAGTGTTGATGAGGAGAAGATGCTGGTGCAAAATTCTGTTTGTAATGTCAAGCATGAACTGACACACACACACCCAGTTGACTGCAGTGAGAATGGAACCCCTACCTACCTAAGTACACAGACTACAGACCACAACACATTACACAACCACCACAGCACAAGTCAAATTTATACAAGAGTGCAGGGGAACTTATAGTAGACAACATCAGCAGACCTCATGGGGGGAAACAGGTTGGGAGACCTGTACAGGCACATAGCTTCATAGATTCATATGAGGCTACTAGCTTAATGGCAATAGAGTGTTTAGAAGCCTAGCTCTGTAAAAACACAAGTACCCTTATTGAGCATAGTTCAATGGTCATTTTTAGCAGACCAAGTTTGTGAGCATCACCAACTGGCCATGTCCATGTTGGACATAGGTGCCAGCCCAGAGGTGACTTTGAAATCACCCAAACAGTAGTAAAGGTTGTGCTTGGACAGGGTCATTGAGGAGCACTGCTTCACATGCAGTGGGGCCCTATTATAGAGGAGTGTGAATTGTTGTGGGACATATTTATCTCCCCAGCATGTTCTCTTTATGTCACAGGATAGATTGAGAACTCTGGGCAAATGTATCTTGTCTAGCTTGAATTGTAGACGTCCATAATTTTCAGAAGGGCAGAGTCTGAGACTGCTCTACAGGGCAAGCATAGGTCGCCTCTCAGCAGCCTGCATGATACCGAGTACAGTGACAGGCATGTCAGTCTTTCCATCTATGTCATGTTTGGAAGCCTTGGAGTCTCCCAGGCATAACCCTGAGTTTTCGCTAATTGCTGCAGATATCAGGTAAGATACAGATAGATGGGATCATTGTACTCCATTATTGGTGTGATAAGGGTAGAGTACAGCAGAAGTATGACCACCCTGGTCTTGGTTGTGATGTCCATATGTATAATTGCACACTATAGATTGTGTGTGTCACCACTATAGGTACATAGTGATGAACGGGCATGTTACTATCAACATGTGTTTCCAACTCACAACATTGTGTTTGAGCTTAGGGTGTGGTATGTATATCATAATTAGTAGGGGTACTTCATTGACAAAGGGGACAATGAATCATTGTATGCTTTAAGGTTCAGTCTGTGAGTTTGACACCAATTGTTAGTCTGTGTCAGTCCCTTCTCTAATATGTTACCATCACTGGGGGACTCTATAAGAGTGCGTTGAGTTAACAGATATCTGCAAACTTGGTAAACCACAGGCCATCTACTGTTGCCTGTGCTTCAGGGAAGTAGATTCCAAACAGTTGAGAGCTCAGCACAGATCATTGTGGTATTCCACTGGTGAGTGGACTAGTGGTGAAGGTGCAGTTTACAACTTTGAGAGTGTATGTTGTATCGTTTAAGCCAGTTGGCTATCCATCTACTACTGTATGGCCTAATTCCCAAATGGGAGATCTTCATTATGAGACATGAACGGGGGATAGTGTCAAAGGTCTTGGATGACTCAACATAGGTGATATGTCCTGTTATCCCTCATCCTGGTCTTTGAGGTCAGTATCCAAGAAGTCCACAAGAGTCAATAAGCAGGATCTGCCCTTGACAAAACCAAAATGGGTAAGGTCAAGTATGTTGAAGGTCACCTATGTCCCTGTGGATATGGGCCATGCTGATTCCTTCACTAGCCTTGCAGATAAGGCTTTTTAGGCTTATGGGTCAGTAGTTGTAGTTCTGCATGTTACCAGATTGACATGTATTGCTTAACGCACAACATTTGATATTACATTTTGTAGTGTGATTGATATATTTCTGGAAAATGTACTGGGTCACCAGGGTTGTAGTACATGGGGTGGAGCCAACAGATGAATGCATTGAAAATATGTGACATATTGTTAGATAGGGACCCCAGTTTGCAATGTTTACATATGTAATTTCATGTCATATAGAAGAAACGGACAGTAAACAGCAGTAATATAGCATAATATATAAATTTCCATAGCTCAAGTTGTGGGTTTGTGTGACAGTTAGCAAAGCAAATACGCATGCAAGATACACATGTTTACAGGTAGCTAAGCAGTACTCAAATGCGAGCTACATTGCTAAAGTCTGATAGTTAGTATTGAGTCTATGAAGTACACCTGCTACTTAACTGACTCTGATGGGAGAGTTAACATAATGGTGAAGGTGTTTACCTTACAAACACAAGGTGGAGGGTTTCATTCTCTCATGGGGTAGTTCGCTACGCTTAAAATGGTCCACAAGGGCAGTTAGCCTAGTACTAACCTATGAACCTACATTGCAGCATGTGTTAATGCAGTGACGTTCCTTTTTTGGGACTAGATGGTATTGGGTTAAATACAGCTGTTTCTAATACTTTTAACTACTTTTGCATCATCATTGCTGTGAGTTGGTGCATGATGCACACCGTCATGCAATAATGCATTATAGAAAAGAAATGGGATAGATACAACAGTTTTAACATGGGTCTATATTAGATAAATGAAAGTTTATCTAACCGAATGCTCACATGAGCGAAAATCCAGGAACTCGAAACTGCAATTGTGGGGGGCTGTGCCCCCCTACCCTTTGCTAAATATATATTCCAACTCCGAGATCGCACTACAGTGAGGAAAGGGAAAATATTCCCATCTTCACTGTACCACGATCTCACAATTGTGGTTTCAAGTTCCGCAATTGTTGCTCACGTGAGCATTCACTAAGATAAACTTTTGTTTATCTAATATAGACCCTGCTGAAATGGAGAACAAGCTGAGAAAGAACAAAGGGAAAGCAAAGCAGGAATTTGCAGGAGGAAGGTAGGAAAGAATCATAGCTATCCATTTCTTTAACAGTGCAAGGTGCACATAAGTGCAAAATATTAACTGAATTTGAACTGTCACCTCCAGAGAAGGAGGGACCACAACACAGTCATATAGTATAGCCAGTTGGACCAAATCAAGTGCATCAAGAAGACATGTGTGTGAAACGGAGAGCTATGTATGGGGTGATTTTTTATTTTTTTTTTTTGTGGTACTTTTTTTTTTTTTTTGTCAAAGAGAGGAATATCAGGAAAGGGATGTAGGTATGTGTGGGTCAGGTAAGTTATGTAGGTGAGGAAGCAACTGGAGACAGACAAGATAAATAAAACAAGAAACAGGGACAGTGTTGGACACAAAAGATTGGGGGACACCACGACTTGGATAAGGGTGGGGACATCCATACCCCATGGTCATCAAGCTGGGTGACAGTAAGAATTGACTCCCCATCCACTGGACTGTCATTACTCTCACCTCACTCCGCCACTGGAATACTTGACATCACATTCTCCTGCTCCTCCTACTGTGCAAAAAGAGGGAGAGCAGCCTCTCCATCCACCACAGGTATGCAACAACAGTGTGGTGTACAACACTACACACCATCCCAGCATCTCGATGCAGGTGATAAAATCACCAGCTCCACTACTGCTCCCAGAGGGTACCATTGGAACAGCCCCCAGGCAGAACAACCTGAGGGGCAAGTAGTGCAGGTGCAGCAGAGGTGAGAGGAGGTGCTGCCAGGTTGACTCCAAGGCATGTTGGGCAATGGTGCTGGAGCTGGAGGAGGGGATAGGAGGATCATGTGGTGCAGGCCTACCTTGCTGTGCTGGGGAGTACTTAATGATGTGGTACAAATGGATGACATGGACACATATTGATGACACGTAATAAAATAAACAAAAAATTAAATAAAGTAAAATAAACATAAAATAATAAAAGAAAGATAAGGGTTAGGGTGAGAGAAAAAAGAGATGACTAGTACCTTCATATGTGACATATTTGACTCTATTATCTTAACCTTTACTTTTAAGACTACCACCTCCTAACAGATAACTTTTACTTTTAAGCCTACCAGATCCCAACAGATGCACACTATACTACAGCTTGCAACAAGTACTCCTTGAGATGTACATATATTACACATATGCTTGTTTGAATTATACAGATTACAATTTACAGCAGGGCATGTGTGCCACTGGTATAGAGCTTTTACTTCAGACCTTTAAGTTACACATAATTGAAGAATTAACAGTATTATATAGTTGGGAAGTGTGGTACTTGAACCGACAACCGTTGACTAAAGTCTAATATTGTACTCTTGGTCTGTGCTATAGACAAATGCATGCATACTTGCTTTTACAGTTGAGATATGTGTGCTCAATTTGATACACCTCTATAAAATAACAAAAAAGCTATCTTTAACTTTTAATGCCACAGTAACACTACTCTTCTGCTGCATACATACCACATGCTTCTCTCATCCTCACCAATCTAGCCACATAAGTTCTTACATTGACCTCCCAATCCATGGCAACTGTGGAAAAAAGGAGGTCAGAACTGAATGCCATTATGAATATCAGTCTTGCCTATATTCAGCTTTTAAGTCTTACATGTACTCTCTGTAGTTGATACTTACACAGTTGTGGAATGTCCACAGTCCTAAATTCCTCAATCCAAGCATTGAGGATATCCCTCTTCCTCCTCTGTAGATCATTAAAATGATGCCTACATTGGTCACCAGTGTGCAGGATACTGGTGGCACTGGATACAGCATGGCCTAAATTATCCCAAGCTTCTGTTTTATACTGGGAGACAGAATAGGCCCCCTGCAGAAGCCTGGTACTGTGGTTCTTAACTAGGAGTCCAATAAAAATCTTGACCTCCTGGATACCCCGTCTCTGTGTCCTAAACCTGACATCTTCTCCACAAATACCTGTCATGTCTACCATGGATCAAGTGCAATGAATTGTGATGGTTTCCTGCCAATTCCATTTATCACATTTACTGGTAGTAAAGTAATGTCTTTCGGCTTTTCCTGGTTAGGTATCGCCACAGCGGATCACCGGTCTGCTTATGATTGGCGGTGGGTTTTTACAGTGTCGAGTTGCCAGCCTGGTGCCCAACTTTCAAAGAAAGCACACCCACTCATGCATGCACCTACCTGCATGTCTTTAAAGTTCACTCGACCACAGGGAGGACATGCAGACTCCACACAGAAGGCGCTCCATTATTGGGAGAATGTACACTATTTGAAAATGTTGCATTTCACTTACGATTGTGGAAACATAGTGTTCAGCAGTGTGCACCTCTGAAAACTGCATTTGCCAGATGGTAAGTAGAGCGCAGCAATGCCAAGCAGTGAGACATTACATAACTGCAGTTGCAATTTCAAGGTTATTGGACATAAAGTCAGTTGTGTCTGTGTGTTAGGCAAATGTGAAGGCCATGCTAGTTCAGATAGCAGAAATATACTTACAGGAATATAGTACACAGTATACCCACAGTCATGCATGTGATAATAAATATGATAATGCATAGGTATATACAGAAATAACTGACACAATACTAGTGTCTCAGCCCTCATACATATAAATCATATCAGCTCCACAGGTGTTATAAGTGAGAGTGACTATAATGGGAAGTGGAACAACAGTAAACGTGTATGGAATATGCTGCATTCAAAACCAGGACCTTGTCTATGGCACTCCTATATTTACACCCGTTGTCACAAGAAGGGTGAGAAAACACTTATCTATGTTGCTGTTTATTGCTATAAACTGCAGTGTCACAACAATCAAACAAAGGTTGCACACCCTGTACTAGAACTCCGGGACCATCTGTACTCAGGCCCTACACTTACACCTGCTGCCACAGGATTAGTTACATGACAATCCCTATTTTACTAATCATTCTTAAGGTCTCACTGTTAACCACAGTGCAACATCACTTACCAGGTTTGCATGATGTCAAACAGTATTAATGGAATACATCTCATTTCTATTTTTGGCTGTCTGGGTTTTGTCTACTTCCTGGGTGGGCCAGTTGTCCAGTTTGCACACTGCGGTGCTTTGTGCAAACCAAACCAAACCTGAAATTCATTTTTCTCAGTCTCACATGCTTGTGCTAAGTGGCACATCATGGAAACACTGGCCATTATAAAAAAATAAATAAATAAAAGAAAAGGGTGAGATACTTGAAATGAGGAAAAGCAGCCTATGTGAGACACACTAGAAAATGTTAGTACAGATAACATATTATTACATACAGTAGGCCTGAACTCTCACTCCAATGCACCTTCAGAATACAGGATGGGTGTCTTATCCCTCTTTGCCATACAAACAGCTTTGCAACAAAGATCTGAACTCAATCTGCATACAACCAACTGCAACCACATCTACAGTGATATCAAACCATACAAGTATCATTTGCATATTTATTAGTTTTGGATGTAGTACATCTAGTGATCATACAACCTGTCATGATTATTGCTTGCAGATATACGGCTCTGTCTTACATTTCTGTGTTTGATGGCCATTCTTCATTTATCTGAGCAGTAATCTTAGACATGCAGAGTGTACGTCATTCTATATCATTGGCCTTAAAACATGTGAAGAAATTAAGAGGAAATAATATCATAGGCAGTTGCCAACAAATGAAGGGCAGGTTGGATGCTAAGGAATACAACATGTAACTTGTGTGTTGTTTACTTACATTTCCAACTTTACATCTAATACTTTGCAGATCTAACTTGACACACCTACTGGAATAAGGCAGCCTGCAGTGCTGTTGTGTTTTTCTTCTCACAAACACTAATCAGTCACAGTTGCAATCCATTACCAAACACTAAGGTATTGTTTGCACTATGCTGAAATACCTACATGGGTCCAGTTTTGGGGGATTCAGCAATTCTAATGAGTTCACACCTCATTTGCATCTTCACCATGCTAAAAGCCCTGAATCTACACCATACAAAAAGTCAACCATGTAGCTAGGCAAACTGATGTTGAGGAGACTTGCACATAACACTATTTCTTCACAATATATCTGAACGGAGGAGTACTGAACTTCAGAAGGTATGCTTCCATTTGGTCAGATACATACTGGATATGCTGGAAATGTATTTAAGAAAATTCTGAAGCAAGGATTTTGCACCTTTATCTGTATGCATTACTTAGAAGTGCACTGATGGCATAGGCATTTTTACCAATTAATTTCAGTGGTATACATAATTGCCAATGCATGAAAATTGAATGCAGTGTGATGAATATGTACAAATGCTTCAGGGATAGTTCCTTTTATAGGTTTATAGATTTATAGGTTTATAGATTAGTACTAAGCTAACTGCCTTTGTGAGCCATTTTAAGCTTAGCCAATTATCCCGTGTGAGACTCAAACCCTGCACCTTGTGTTTGTAAGGCAAACACCTTAACCATTAGGCCACCCTCCCACCC
Organism: Protopterus annectens; assembly: GCF_019279795.1. Lineage (NCBI taxonomy): Eukaryota > Metazoa > Chordata > Ceratodontiformes > Protopteridae > Protopterus > Protopterus annectens. The sequence goes on from NC_056728.1 coordinate 680,528,355, forward strand.
TTTGATAGAACGTTTAACATTCCAAAGATGGTTTATTAGCAGAATGTGTAATTTTCCTGTTCTTGGGGGGGGGGCAAAGGTGAGTTACTGTTATGGCACAAGCAAGGACATGTTACTTTTTCTACTATCCTTGTTATGCATCCTGCCTGTTGTTCATATTTCACCACTGTAGAATGTTGCATGTTTCTACAGGGGGTAATACTGACTGGCTACACTTTTTTATCTGGAAACAATTATTCAGTACTTATATGATACTGATGTGTATTATATTGCTGTTGCCTTGTAGGCCACCTAGAAGCATGCCACCCAGGTGTGTCAATCCTCAGAGACACCCCCTTCACCATTGCTGAAACCCAGGTCATTATGGATACCCTTGTACAGCATGTTTTTTTTTCAGCTGGAAAGGCTACATGAAGATATGGCATGTAGAATGCAAATTTGGCAATAGTTGCTGAATTGACTGCTGTGGGTGGCCATAGCAGGGCATATGAGCAGGTGCACTACAGGGCCACTGACATAATCATATTTGCACAGAGGAGTGCAGCTGCAGTGGGCCATGACCAGATGGGTACTGGGGGTGGGCCTGCTAGGGAACCACCCCTACATGCAGTAAAGAGTTCCTGGTCAGTATCAGGGATCCAAACAGCTCACAGAAGAATGCAGTACAGCATGTCCTGGATGTGGGAGCAAATGTGTCAGTGACAGTAATCACATCCCAGGACTAGCTTCCAGGTAGACTTCGGTATTTCATCCATTGAATACTGTTGTATAATAAAACAATTGAAATCAATGCATTACTTCTGTGTCACATGTATTTTTTATGGGGGGGGGGGTTAAAGATTGCTACAGTTATTAGCTTAGGTTTGAGTTGATAGCCACATCCTTGTTGACAGTATAGTTAATGAACATATAAAGGAGTAAAAGTATTACAATCTGTGTCACTTTTAATTTTGATGATGTTGGCCTTACCTCTTGCTTAACTTCTTCCATGGCCATCTGGCTTGCAGAGAAGAAATTCATCTGTAGATGGTAAGCCAAATATTTTTATGTCAGTACTTATGAGCAATTGGAAAAAATAAATATTTTAGTGTGTGCTGTTGATGTCAGGCCTGTTGTGTGTATCACTGTACTGTCTATAATAGTGGCACCATTGTTAGTTTGTTAGCATATACTGAACTACAGTAGTGTAGGTATTAATTTTGTCCTGTGTTTCTTGCTTTTTATCCCAGGTGATGATGACAGTGAAAGTGTGGGTGCTCAACCATCTGATGTCAGTGTATCAGTAGACTCTGATTATGATGGTGGCCAAACTGAGGCACAGTCAGTGGGTACAGAGGTTAAACCTGATGCTGAGTTTGACATACACCCATTCCCTGCAATTTCATCAGACACAGCCAATAGGACTAGGCATACCATTTCCAATGACACCACAAATATTGGACAGGTGGAGGGTGAGAACATTGATAAGGGAAGTGTGGTTAATGTAGTTTCAGTGCTTGTTGAGTCTGGCCAAAGCCAAAATGTGGGCGAGGTGCACCTCAGAGGTTTGATAGGGGTGCTCAAAGGGGGCCTGCTGTCCCTCCTCCACCTGGTGAAGGTGGCTCTTCCTGTGCCATTCAGCATATGTTTAGGGCTATCATGGAGGCACAGGCATGTTCCCATAAGTTCTCCAGACAAATGATCAGGTTTGTAGAGGTGGCTCAGACTGACATGCATGCATGCCTCCACTGTGTTCCCGGTATCATGGGTTGGGTGAATGACATGTTGGAACATGGGATGTCTGTCATGGAATGTGTGGTATCTGTGATGGAACAGCTGCTGGGAGGGGAATGGAATCCTCATGGGTGTACGTCAGCAACATCATCTGCTGTCAGCCAATACGGACATGCCCAATCATGCTTCCATAGTAGCAGTACTTCAGCTACACTGTCAGTGAGTGTGCTGTCCATACAAAGATGTGGCAGGCCATGGGGTCATGGTCCTGGGCATTCCCATGGAGGTGGCTCATCCAGCAAACATCAGTCTAGTTCAGAAAGCAGCACTGCATCTGACCATGGCCATGGATGTACCAGTGCAACTCCTGGCAGAGCCAGTTCTCATGGTCGGGGATGACAACAATGAACTGCCACTTCTAATATGCATGGTTCACATTTGTCCGATATACTAAGACAAAGAGCCAGCACAGAGCTTGGCTGTGTCTATGCAGTCTCCCACACACTAATTTCACCTGGTGGACCCCTACATATACACACAACAGTTACACGGTTTAGTAGTGCAGCTACAAAATCATTTTGTCTCACTGGCCATTTGTTGGCTTATCCAGATGTCTATCGGCTTTTCTTTCCTACTCACACTCACTAACCATTGGTGTCAGCCTAGGCCTCCTTCTTCCCCATACAACACTCTATGCAGGTGATGATAACTGTGCCATATCCCTGTTTTCTATCTTTTGGTTTCAGGGATACATAAGCTTTGTGTCCGATGCTCCGGGTGCATAGCTGACTTAAAGTGCTTAGTTTATAGACATTTGTGGTATTGAACTGGTAATTTTACCTTTGACTTATATTGGCCATGGAAAGTTACACAACAAATAGCATCAACATTTCCCATCTTTATTGTGACTGATGTTGAGAGGGTTGTGAAGCTCAGAAACTGCAACGCATAATATTACTTTCTAACTTCTCTCTTTAAAGAATTTACATTACAGGTGTATGGTGCTAAACTGGGCCATGCACTGACCATCACTACTTTTCTGGGGTGTGACTGTGTGAATATTTGATGCCTGAGGCCTACTACTTCATAATGATCACATATAAGTCACACATGTCTCTGCTGTCACATGTTGAGATCATTATTGTACCAATCTTCCTCCTTTTACTTGCTTACAGTACTAATGAGTATCATACAAAGATATGCTACTCATTCCTATTATTACACAATACACACCATGTTCAAGACTTACCTTGTGATTGCAGCAGTTGACATGGTTATAGTTCAGAGCTGACTCTGTCTGATGCAAGCAGTACACAACAAATACATGGGTAGGTAATGGTTGTGTGAGTTGCTGGCATCAATGTTACTATACGAATATGAGTAGGTGGAAGGTTCTAGGCCCCTAGGTGGGGAGTGAGTGTCGTATGCTTGTCTCTTGGCCAATAAAAAGGCATACTGAGCATGCCTACATCTGCCTACACCCACAACAGCTGGTGGTTGCCCCTCTGACTCCCCATCTGCATGTGGCTGTAGTGACCATGGCATTGGTGGTGGGATGGGTGCAACTTTCCCTTGTTGATCCTGCTGAAGTTGTTTCCTCAGGATTATCTTGTTTAGCATGGCACATACTGTGAATATTTATGAATATGTTCATAGATTGTACTGTAGGGCACTCTCAGATGTATCTAGACACTGAAACCATGACATCAGCAGCCCAAACATATGCACTGTGATATTTCTGGTTTGAGTGTGTGCCTCATTATGGCATTTTTCTTTGTGTGTGTGTGTGTGTGTGTGTGTGTGTGTGTGTGTGTGTGTGTGTGTGTGTGTGTGTGTGTGTGTGTGCGCGTGTGTGTGTGAGTGTCATCAGCCATGCTTCCAGTGTGTACCCTGCATCCTCTAGTAAGTGATCCTGTGGGATTTCCCCCCTAGCAAACATCTGGTACAGTTGGGAAGTGTGCCAGATATGTGAGTTGTGGTAACTGCCAGGATTGCCCGCACACACATTCAAGATGATTCCCCTGGTATTATACACAACTTGGTAGTTGATACAGTGGCAGCCCTTTCTGTTAGTGTAAAGCCTGCCCTGTTCCACAGGTGGTGCTTTCATTTCTATATTTATGCAGTCTATGGCACCCAATACTTCAGATTACATCGTAGAACTCCTGCATATTTCTGTCCCTCTCCTCAGAATTACGGGTAAAATATGTGTGGTGACTGGCATGTGGGAGCATAGTATTCAAGAATTGGTGGAGAATCCTAGATGCTGATGCCTGGCAGCCCCAGCTTTTCTCCTGTTAGGCTCTGAAAGGTACCTGTAGCTAAGATTCTAAGGGCTACACATACCTTTCTGTCCACTGGGTTGGGTTCCCCTCAGTTTGCTCAGGGTCTGAATTGAGGACAGCAGAGGTCATAGAGTTCCTGTAATGTCTCCCTGTACACCCTGTAGTGCTCTACAATTTCCACATCATGTACATTGTGACAAATTAAACAGGGTCTGGAAACTCTTCTCCTTCTCAGCCTAAGCCTGATAGCAGAATCAGCAGCACTGGCTTCAGCCTTTGACAAATGCTAATGTATGAAAGCAGCAGCAGCCCCTCACTTTCTGTCTGTGTTGACTCCTTTCTATGGCTGTATTCCTAAAGTTTGGAATTTGCAGGAAAAAACAGCACTGAGTCTACATGAATGCTTTATAGCTTGTTCAATATCTCCATCATGTTAGATCAGTTAACTAGCAAGTAATTCAGCTGTTTATGCTGTAATTAGCATGCCACAGTGTTTACCTGGTTTGTGTGGGGGTGGACACCTCTACATGGTGCTTACTGAATCTAAAACTGTCCATGCCCATGTGCGCCTCAGCTGTGAAAAATTACCATGTAGGCTTAATTAAATCCTGGGTCTTATCTTTTAAAAAACATTTAAAAATTCAGCTGAGTTATATGTAACAAAAATTTAAATATTAAGCAATGCTTTGAAAAATATGTACACACAGATTCAGAAAAATTTAATTTTACAAAAAAGCATAAACATGTTCTTGTTACTGATGTTTCCAAAATAAATTCCATACTCTGTTTATACTATTACCTAATAAAAAAGATGTTATCCAAAAATTTTTGTATAGCTTTAGTTCAGCGTATCCATTCTAAAAAAATGAACCTCTTCCAGCAATGTAACATGCTAAATTGCTGTCTGCAACCATGGCTGTCCTAACTCCACCCTGTGTAGATGTAACCCTTGGTTTCAAACGTAAGTGAATTTTTATTTATCAGAAAATCTGGCAATTATTAATTAATTATAACCAGTAGCTTTATCATTCTCTTTAGAGTATACAAAATTAGCTACCACAATGACTAATATATACTTATATGAGGAATATATGTACATATAATTCTAAAATCTTTAGAAGTAAAGTAAAACTTTTTGTAGGCAGACTTTCAAAATTCCACAACATACATTTTCTCTTAAAAATTCTGCTATAAATGCTATATTACAGCTACCATTTGTCCATACCATCTAGAAATAGCATCTCTAGATAATTCCATCCTTAAGGTCCTTGGCAGCACATGAATATCATAAAGCTGTTGTTGTGTCTTTTGGCTTTTCCCGGTTAGGGGTCATCACAGCGGAACTCCGGTCCGCTAATGATTGGTAGTTGATTTTTACATGCCGAGTTACCAGCCCTGACGCACAGCCTTCAACGAAGGTACACCCATTCACACATGTCTCCACGCAGAAGATGCTCTAGCTGAGAATCGAACCGGACAGCGTCTTACTGTGAGGCGACAGCGCTACCGCAGCACCACCACTGCAGTATGAATATCATAAAGTGACTTTTTAAAATACTCATTAGTAGAATATACATTCAAAATGATACTTTGTTTTGCTTATTTGCAAATTGCAGCATGTTCTAATAAAGTCATGTATCATTTTAACATAGTGCTAGTGACCCACAATAACTATAATATGCTCTGTATTTATAACATGGTATTGGTTTCTTTATTTCTGAAAAAAAATTGTTTCATGTTTAATCTGACAAATATGATATTGAAACATATTATCTTACTGCTTAAAATGTATAGAATATCATTGTGTTAATCTGCAAAATGTTTTTGCTTTGGTTCACTTCTCTACTACTGAATTGCCTTTGTAAAACTGGAGTTTGCCTTCAGACAAATAACACACCTGGTAGCATAGCCTGAAATGTTACCTGTCCATGGTACAGATAAGATTAGGATGTCAAACTGATGAACTGGTGCACAACACATGGCTTTTACATTGCTGGACACTGTGAACCCACTTGATGGAATATGGGCCTATATTAACAAGGTGGTCTGTATCTGTCTAGGATAGGAACTAGGATAAGTGTTTTTCCAGTACGCATTTATATTAGCAAAGATGATGCAGAGAACAGCAGAGAAACTACAGCCTTTCCTTTCACTTTTATCGCAGACATTCAGTTGTGAACAACAATTTCCTGCAGATTAGTAGTACATCAAAAATTGAAGAGAAAGTATCAGTGTCTACCACTCTAGCAAAAAGCTACTCAATGTTGTGAATTGCATGAAAGAACAAAGTAAAGATACAAGGATAAGTATTATACATGATGAAGAGGGAGGCTACAACAAGGAAACAGAGTGTGGCTCTCTATGTAAGAGAAGGGATCAAAGCAGTGTAGATGAGTAAACATGGAGGAGAGACAGCACTGTGAGTCATGCTAGAGATGTTGCATGTCAATATAATACGTACAGGTGGCTCACACCAAATATCTCCTCAAGTAATACAAAAAATAAGGGAATGGTAGGACATAGTCTAAGAATGGCAGGGAAAGGAGAGTTATTGTCGAAGGAAAATTTTTAAAAGGACAGATCTTAGTGCAACGTCTGCCATACCTACAAATAGGATCCTTCCTAATACTCTGTAAAAGGGTTAGCCTGAGACATTTACTATTAGAAAAAGCAATTCAGTACTTAGAGTTCTCAAATACTTAGGAGAGACAGAATCTCATATGGAATTTACAAGCTAATTGCGGAAAAGTATTCACTAAACAGTATTGTTCACATTCAACTTCAGTACATATTCATATCAAATCAAAATGAGACTTCTGGAATTCTGAAGAGATGGCCATGATCAAATGAGACAATGCTTTAAGAAAACTTCAGAAATGCAAATAACTGCAATGAATAACTGAGGCCCATAAAACTTTCATCACAGAAGTACAGCTGTAGGTGAAAAAAACGCAAATCAAAATTAAAGAAAGAAAAACATAAACACAGAGGTTTTCTATTTATGTGGCTTCAAACGGAGAGAGAAGAAGATATAGCATTTAGGAAACAGAAAACTCCAGAAGGCAGAAGACAGAGACTATAACCAATTATGGCAAAACCAAGCAGGAAAATACCCAAAAATGTAAACCAAAATTGAGGAAAAGATAGCCAGTTCAGCCAAAGAAAGAGAGAAAACATTGTATATATACAGCAGTAAGCAAAGATAAAACAGTTCATTTAGGCTTATGAAGCTAGCTATAGGTTGGTAGAAAAAGGTGTTGAAAATGCAGGACTAGTAAATAAATGCTTCCCAGTATTTGCATAAGTGAAAAGTATTTTTCATTTATCCTGCCAACAAAAGTGGTTAGAACACGGTGCTCATCCTATTCCTTTCAGACAGGAAATGGCCATGAAGGAACTTTAGAAGGAAGGGTAAACAAGGCTGTATAGCCTGGTACAATCTGTCTGATGAATTATTAGAAAACTTAGAGAAGAGCTGGTAATATCTGTAACTAACCTTTCCAATAAACTATGGAAGGGTGGTGAGATTCCTAAAGACTGGAGAATAACAAAGTAAGGCTAGGTGTCTTATGATTCTCACAGAGCAATAGCCTAGTAAGTACCTATGAAAAGGTCTATATTAAAAACCCGAAAACCCTTTTGAGTGAATATAACAACAGTGACACATATAGCCCGAACTGCAAATATGCCGAACCCACTATACCGCGAAATTTAAAATCTCGAATCATCATAGTTGGCCAACCCCACCGCCCACTACATACTACCTACCCAAACATAATAAATAAACCACATACATACACTAACCAAACCCTACTTCTAACCCAACACTAAACCTTACATACATTACTATCTATGCACTTACCTTAACCTGCACCCTAACCCTAAGGTCCGTAACTATCACACACTTACCTTACGTAGCTATACCGCAGACGGGCCAACCATGACAAATCAACATTTTGAATTTTGCAGTTGTGGACGTTCACCATTTCCGTAGTTCGCGCAATATGTTTCACTCTTTTCCCATTCGCTTTAACGGATCTTTGGGCTTCTAATATAGAGCCCCTATGAAACTATGAAGACATGTAATTTCCCTTCACAGGAATGTAAGTAGTTTCTCCTAAGGGTGTTCAGGAAATTACTGTATAACTTATAGGACAGAACTGTGTCATATACAAGTCCTGAGCCTAAGACCCCATTGCTTAACATTAGGGAAATCATGATAGACATTTTATTATTAGTTATTGTTTATGATTTCTTCTTAATTTATAAATTGTAATCCAGGTTCTCCACCTGGTCTGAGGCCCATGGTTCAGTGCAAGCCCAAGGAGCAAAGCTCCAGAAAGAGTATTAGTGTATAATCATGTGCACATTCAGACAAGCAATTACACAAGGCAAAGACACGACTGTAAAATATATTCAAAACTTAGGTCTAAACTCATTTAAAAGCCTAAGTATACAAGGCACCTAAGCACACATATTCACAACTTAACTAGATTTCTACAACCAAAACAAACTAACTCCCTTGAACGTTCCTTGTGGTAACCTTAACCCCTGACACATCTTTATTTTTGTATTTTCACTCATAAGTTGCTGGAACGCAGAGAAAGAAGGAGCATTCAACAAAGAAAAAAACATTCAATATTTTCTCTTAAATGGTGCTGTCTTGGAGTGCAGACAAGGTAGTACATTTTATGCACACACACATTGCTTCTGTATGGAATATGTACAAATGAGCAAACAACATCTCAAACAGCGATGTTACTACACATGAAGAATTAGCAATGTGATATTGAGCAGAGTAAGAAAATCCAGCTGTAAAACAAAAAGGCAAGCATGTATTCAATATTTAACAATTCACAAAAACATACCATATGTGCTGCAAGCAAACATAATAGAACTCATTTTTGAGTGGCTTGGGCATGAAATCAGAAAGATGTTATAGATGTGGTCTTTCTAAACTACTGCTAAGTATTAATGTGCAAACAAGACAGTCATAGGGTGTTAGCACAGGTAAAACACCCCTTGCATTTACAACTGAAAGTCATAATAAAGTTATCAAACTTAGATGAAAAAATGGTTATCGGTGTAGTACAAAATTACTGGCACCACTACTTTTTAGTGTCATTGTCTGGGATGGATGCTATTCCCTTTAGACAAATGGCTCAAAAAATATGTCACAGAAGGAATACTCAAGTAGGTACAGAAGTGGGTGAATGGAACTCTGCAAAACTGGAGGAATCATCTAAAACATGGTAGTTCAATTTCAGTGCAAATATATAAAATAATGTTACTAGAAAAAAGCTAAATTTCACAATGTGGGCATTAAAGAAGGGAAAATAGTATGAAAATTACAACAGTAACAAAAAAGGGAAACCTTGAGTTATTGTCATAATAGTTGTATCACTACAAGATAATCTAATTGTCTGAACAAAGTGTTACAAAGCAGCAAAGAAGCTGGACAGAGAATTGGACATTTAAGAAGTGTGAAAGAAAAAAACAAGAAATATGTATCTCTCTTTTAGCACAAGTCATAAGACACCACCAAGTTATAACACACAGCTCTAGAAACCTTACATTTACTAGGGCACAGGCAGTCCACAGAAAATATAGATTAAATGCAACAAAAATGATGTGATATAAAATTAAATATTATCTTAAAAAAGGATGCAGTAGGTATCTGACAGCAATTTCAGATGGTGAATTGGATGCGTGGTTTGAGAACAAAAGGTTACAGTGTTAAGATACAAAGCACATTGTTGAATGATGACCTGAGGAAATATAGTTCACAGATAGAGTGATACACTATAGAAACAACCTTCATGAAAAGTATTATAAAAATAGTGACAGAATTAATGAATGCATGCAACAGATAAAATGCAGTTACTACAATGGAAATAAAAATGAAATACCTATAACCAACTCAGGATATTTTATAGATTCTGACATTTTAGTCGGTTATAATGAGTGAGCAAAAAAAGTAGATATATTTGGAGCTTGAGCTTATGTGTACTTTTTCTATGAGTGTGAATTTGATATTATGGTTCAGGTTATGAACCTCCAAGCCCCAGTTACAGAGTACAGAAGGCTGTAACTTACCAGGACTGTGAAGGGTGATCAGTATACTGAATAAGGGGTCAGGCAACATAATATGTCAATATTTGGTTTACAGATACTACAGAGTGGTTTTAGAAGAGAACATTGAGAAATATTATGGCAGGGCTTCACAGCTTAATTTTCTCATTTTGTAATGCTCTTACCTTTCCTGTCCTTCATGTAGTTTAATTAGGTTTAGAATCATTTACTTCTGGAGGAGGTCATCAAGTTTACAAGGGTTTTAATCAAGGAAAAACAATTAATAATTTCATCAAAGACCTTCCAAAAGTCATAGAAAAGTCTTATTCATTTGATTCCTATCTTAATTATTTCTTGGGAACTCTGAAACTAAGAAGTATCTCAATGCCATATCCCCTAGGGACCCCCATGTTTGGACTCAGCTAATAGCTGGTTACTTTGAAGAATATCCAAAGCTGCTAACAGCTAGGGAAATGTGCATGGGAAATGGGTCAGTACATGAACAGTTCAGCAGAATTGCTCATTTTGCAAAAGTAGTATAAAGGCTTCTGTCCAAATGTCTGCTTATGACAGAAAGAAATGACCAGCATCAAAAATAGTTGCCCAACAACAATTCCACATTCCTGTTTTAGTATTGCTAGAGTTGGTGGTAGTAACGTGCAGGTCTTTGATAGTTATGTGTAGGTCATTGAAGATAACCTAAAACAACTGGTAAAAAAAGACAGTATAAGTACAATAGAAAAGTAAAAATATGTAATATTAGATTGAACAGGATAAATATATAGCACCATTATGATTTCATTTTAGTATCTCATTGCACTAAGAAACAAAGCCAACAATTAGTTGCAGGTTAAAAGGGAACATGAAGGCCATGAAGGAACTTTAGAAGTGAAGGGTTATACAAGTCTATGTAGCAAAGAAAAAACTATGCAAGGCAAATAGAACTCTAGGATCTGGTACTAAGTGGCAGCTTGACTTGTGATAACAATATCATTTTCTTGAAAGCTAAAGTATCATAGAGCACTGTGAAAAAAGACTACACTACATCATGCAGTTATGTCTAGATCCACTTATCAACAAGAATAACAGCAACAGCAAAAAGCTACAAAAATTCAGCAGTATACTCTAACAAATAATAAAACAAACTTTTAATAAAATGCCACAGACTATAATCCAAAAGAATGTACACATTGACACCATATCATTTAAATGCAACCAGTATATGATCATTATAGAAATACAATCAGGCTTGCTGAGTCAGGAACCCATATGAGAAAGAAAAGCTGTAGAGAGGGGGGTAGCTTTCTAGTAGGGTCAGATTACACAGGCTTAGAGAAATAACATTCAGTAACATTCAAGCTCAGGAATCAACATGATGATTCACGGTGACTGGCAATATTGATTTTTATTTCAATTATGTAAACTGTGTAGCTGTCTTTTACAGATATGGTCAATCAGCTACTGTCCACCTGCAATCTAGTGCAGAAAGTAAGAAACTTAGTGCCTAGTAATTAACTGAGTTTGAAAATGGAACAAGATACTATACACTAATGACCAGATAGATGCCCTCATTGGCTGCCAGTCAAATAAAACTTTCTGGTAGTATTTCACCACTCTTTTGCAATGTTGGTTTTGGCAAAAAACAAAACTGTAAGTGAAAAAGAAAGGAAGTGTCAGAATGCCTAAGTCAGGGATCCCTATAAGTGAAAATAATGCTGCTATGCAATTTAATACTAAAGTACTAACAGAGCCTGTCTGCCCTGTGTAACACACAGTCCAATGGCGTGACTATGACTGTGATAATGTGAGAGTGCATTTACTCTGCTTCTGTAGCAGAACCTGCTCGCTGGAAAATAGGTCTTCAACAAAAATGTACACTTAATGTACAATGCTTATCTGCAACAACTGGTCTGCAAAGCTTCACCTACTGAAAACAAGTATATGTAAGTAGCAAATCATAAGTTTCATATTTAGTAAAGATAGAGAAGCCCACATCTAATAGCAATCACAACAGTTCTTGTGTCGACCAGTGTCATTTTTTTCATTATTATGTTATTCCCCAGCAATGCAAGTGCATGAGTTGGCTTCTTCCTGGTCATCCATTAATAATCAGTTTCTGCAGTGAACAGTCAAGAAGTATTGATTGCCTTGCTCCCATACCTATCCATAATCAAATTATGTCATTACCTGTTTCATTGAGAGCAATAACTCAGGAGATGTTTCACTGCTGAAACTGAATGGAATATTATTTTATGGGGGCAAGCCCCCCCGTATACCCCAAAATGGGGGAAATATCTCCACCCCCCCCACACACACATACACACATATATATATATATATATATATATATATATATATATATATATATATATATATATATATATATATATATATATATGGCTCTACTTCAGAAGACTGAAAAACCAAACGACTGAATCCCAAAATACTAAAAACGCAAAATACTAAAGGATGGAATTTGCCCCTTCTTCACTTTTGTGCTATCTTGGAGCTGGTATATATAATTAGCAGAGGGTGTGGGGGGAGCAGTCCCCCACATGAGGAGTGCAGGGGGGCTTGCTTCCTGTATTAAAAAGGTTTTCAGTATTTTGGGATTCAGTCTTTTGGTTTGTCACTCTTCTGAAGTAGGCCCAGATAGATAGATATAGATATAGATATAGATATAGATATAGATATAGATATAGATATAGATAGTTATAGTTATATATAAAATACCTACTTCAAGGTCCCACAATAGTGGAGAAAAGGTAATGCTTTCGGCAAAACATTTTAACTGAAATGACAGTCACTAAAGCTGCCTTCGAGTAGTGACAGGCCCCTTCCATAATAATAACAATAATAATAATAATAATTTCCCTTCATGCACACAGCAAATCCATTCTGAAGTGCAAAGTGGAAGAAATATACAAAACAATTCACCTGTCTCTATGGCTACGTGGTCTGTCCTCTCTGTGGAATAGCTGATTGCCCCTGAAGAGTGCAAACACTGGCTGATACATGACCCTGATTTTCTTGTGTAATTTGCCTTGCCTGGATCCTCCCACAGCTGGGCAGGGGGGCTTCCCAGTAAGCATAGAAGTTCTACTGAACAGACATGGAAGAAAAGGAAAGGCTGATCATATCTGATTCGGTTTTCACAGCATTTGTTTGAAATGTTCTTCTAAATGCCCCAAAAGCATGCTTAGAATTTGCAAAATATCGATGCTACTAGGTGTGTAGAGTTTGTGAAGGCACAGAACTGTGCCCTGTTTCATTTGGAAGAATATTTAAGTGTAAATTATGTAAATTATGAAACAAGAAAAGAATAGCTACTCATTTTTAATGCAATTTAATAATTGTTTTGGAATACTAAAAGAAAATTGCAAAATATAAAGCAGTCAGCATTAATGCAGTCTTAGAAGGCAAGTGACATTTTCATGTCAGAAAACTCAGTATTCTGTTTCTGAAAGCATATAGCAACACAACATGAGGTTGTTTCTGATCATCAAGAGTGCCTACAGCAAAAAGTGGTTCCTATGTCTTGACGTCTGGTATAAAATAAATAAGGGCATGAAGGAGCATGAGAAAGAACAGCCCAGCAGGGAACCTATATTGTACTGATGACATCATTATAGCGTTTTAAGCCAGCTGTCAAGTTGATGACACCATAGCAAAGTAAAGGATTTCAGTATAACATAGCATGCATTTCTCTGTTCACTTTATTTATTTACTAGCAAATGTAGGCAGCCAAGCAACTGCACACACAGTAGAATGAAGTGATGACGTCTGTCTTTTGTTTTCAGGTTGACTTTGCCTTGAGGCAAAACTGTCTTATGTGGGTTTGCCTTGTACAATCTCTGTTTTAAGCAGCTCTGTGCATTCCATTAAAGCCTGTTGTCTGTTGGAAACAGGTTTGCCAAGTATCAGCTACAATCTCATGCGTAGGTGTACAAACATGTCTGCATTATAATTTCTTGTTGTGGGAACAAACATTTTTTTTTCAAAATAAACAAAGTCAGATCTTTTGATTAAGATTTCAATGGGCTTCTTAGTATTAACTTTTGTTATGTTTTTCTCTTTAGAAATGTATGTTTTAATTCAAAAAATAAAGTTATATGAATAATGAAAGTTTTTTAAATAAGATGCTTCTACATGTACACAACATAACTAACTTATGATTCAGAGATTCTCTTTAAGATTCATTTTTAATGACCCAGAAGAAAAATCAACAGTGTAGACATTAATACGGAGTCTGATAGAGAAAAAAAAATGTGGTCCAGTAGATTTTTTGTCAGAGTGGATCAGAGCACCGCAGTACAACATATGGCCTCAAAGGCCTTACTTCTCAATCATTCTTTACAAAAATGTATGACACAAAACAGTGGGATAAGTGAGCAGGGTGTATGACATTACAGAATTTGAGTCTGAAAATGTAAAGCATGATAAAATGAAATACTTTAGAATGCAGAATTTGCAGACTATGCTGTCTCAGTTGTATGAATCTGTGCTTTATAACATTAATAGGCACCGTGTACAATCAACTTCTTCGTATAGTACAGAGGGTTTCTGAAAACCAAACTCTGTGTCTTACCTCATAATGTATGACATTTGAGAGAAATGTTTCATGCATGTGCAATCGAAAAAGCCATTAGAGGACAAACAGCCTGGCATTGTGCGCTGTACAGGCTGAACAAAACAAAGATGACCTCTGGAACACATTTCTAGCTGGTACTTGCCAAGAAGCAGCAAAGGCAGCATTTGCTGAAGAAGTAACCCGTTCACTTTCACTCTTCAGACAGCCCATGAATGGGTCAAATAAATATCATAATGCTGTATACTTCTGGCCATTTCTTTTTGAATTTACAGTGCTACCCTCAGTGCCCCCATCATGCTGACTACAAAGAATCCTAGAATCCCCCTCCACAGAAGAGATTTCCAGTAACTGATGACCTATATAGTTACACAGTTATAGTGATATGGGCATTAGGTTCTTTTTACTAAGGGATATTTCTATGTTCTCCAGACTTCAAGAGCACAGTATCTAATGATATAGGGTATTGTCTCTGTTCCCTTAGTATCTAGAACTGGAAGCAATCCCCTCAGCCTTCAATAGGCTTTTCAGAAGTTTCAAGCATTCTATCTTGCCACCAAAAATACCTGATTCAATAACTTTTTTCAAATACGTTAAAAAGGTAAAATGCACCATGCATTTGTTTTGGTGGTCTATCAAGAAATTATTCAAATAAATTGCTACAATGCTACTACTTTAAAATATACAGGAATTTAATTTATGGGTACTCAGATTTCGTATTTATCCTACTTCTAACAGAGAAATGTCTTGCATCTCAATCTAGTTATAAAAAACATGACCTTGAAGATTCCCATTTAAAAGTCATACTCCACGCTGTTCATCAGAAGTAGAGCAAATATTTTAAGAGTAGTTAGTGTTCATTTACTGGGTGTACACAAAAATATCTCCAGTGCCATCACAAATAAAAAAAGATGGATAACATTTAGCTCAGCACATGATTTTATTTTCACTGTGAATTTATAAACAGAATCAGAAAATATCAAAAGCCATTGTTTTATCCTTTCAGACTGAGCCAAGCATAGAAGTAAAAGTCATTTCAAACCTTTAGCATTTTCTCACTTGTTTGGGTGAGGACACATTTAAAATAAAGTGTATCTGAAAAACAATATTCCAGATGATTGGGTGTTACTGTACTGTATTGTTCTGAGGCTGTAGAGTTATGTTGTACATTGAATGTTTCTATTGTCATTTACAAACAACAAGGTAGTAGTAAATGCATCTCCCATATCAGCCTGTTTTTCTTCAGTTAGTTCATATTATGAGATTCTCTACATTTCACATTTTTTTTTTCATTTAAACAATCAGTCCAGCTCCACAGGAAATTTATTTCAAATGAAACCCTTTTTGTCCACATAAAATGAAAGACTTCATCAGAATATATTCAAGTCAGTCATCCTTCAGGGAAACAAAAGTTAGTATGCACACAAGCACAGTGTAATATTTATAGACATGTAACCTACACACAATGTGCTTATGTAATTACGTGATTACTTACTACCTAATTTACTTACCTACTAACTTACTTACCTAATTTTCTTACTTACTAACTTACTTACTTACTAAGTCATTCTTTTTTAACTGGGCAGGTGGCTGCAAATACAGTGATAAAGACAGATGAAGCATTCATCACAGCATAAAAATAATATACAACCATACTAACAGCTTTCATGCAAAAAGCTGTCATTTTAATAATAACATACCATAATGTCAAAATGACTATACAGAGCAATAAAATATTCACTTACACTTCAACAGATTTATCAGATGTTAATAATTGTATAAAGTAAGCGCAAAACAGTAAAACAGATTGTATTTGTTAAAAAGGAGATGTTCCTTATAATCAAACTGGGAAATCTGAAATGTTGAACATCTGAAATAAAATGGATTAATACTTATTAAAAAGTGTTCTTCACATAAAGGAAGCTGGCAGCTACATTTGTGCGTACATGTGTGTGTGAGCGCACGCATGTTTGTTTAATATTGTCACTGTGCAGACATTGTGGCCTCCAAGGAGAGCAATTAAACTGATAGATATATGCATGCTGTCCACTGTCCAGTTGTAAACTGATAGATATATGCATGCTGTCCACTGTCCAGTTGTAAACTCATAGATATATGCATGCTGTCCACTGTCCAGTTGTAAACTGATAGATATATGCATGCTGTCCACTGTCCAGTTGTAAACTGATAGATATATGCATGCTGTCCACTGTCCAGTTCTAAACTGATAGATATATGCATGCTGTCCACTGTCCAGTTGTAAACTGATAGATATATGCATGCTGTCCACTGTCCAGTTGTAAACTGATAGATATATGCATGCTGTCCACTGTCCAGTTGTAAACTGATAGATATATGCATGCTGTCCACTGTCCAGTTGTAAACTGATAGATATATGCATGCTGTCCACTGTCCAGTTGTAAACTGATAGATATATGCATGCTGCCCACTGTCCAGTTGTAAACTGATAGATATATGCATGCTGTCCACTGTCCAGTTGTAAACTGATAGATATATGCATGCTGTCCATTGTCCAGTTGTAAACTGATAGATATATGCATGCTGCCTACTGTCCAGTTGTAAACTGATAGATATATGCATGCTGCCCACTGTCCAGTTGTAAACTGATAGATATATGCATGCTGCCCACTGTCCAGTTGTAAACTGATAGATATATGCATGCTGTCCACTGTCCAGTTGTAAACTGATAGATGTATGCATGCTGTCCACTGTCCAGTTGTAAACTGATAGATATATGCATGCTGTCCACTGTCCAGTTGTAAACTGATAGATATATGCATGCTGTCCATTGTCCAGTTGTAAACTGATAGATATATGCATACTGCCCACTGTCCAGTTGTAAACTGATAGATATATGCATGCTGCCCACTGTCCAGTTGTAAACTGATAGATATATGCATGCTGCCCACTGTCCAGTTGTAAACTGATAGATATATGCATGCTGTCCACTGTCCAGTTGTAAACTGATAGATATATGCATGCTGTCCACTGTCCAGTTGTAAACTGATAGATATATGCATGCTGTCCACTGTCCAGTTGTAAACTGATAGATATATGCATGCTGTCCACTGTCCAGTTGTAAACTGATAGATATATGCATGCTGCCCACTGTCCAGTTGTGGCAGATATTAGTGCGCTTAACTGCCCTACAATAATTACTTATTTCCCCCGGTATCTTCTCCCTGCTGAGAAATGGCATTATTCTTTGCATAAGTAAGATGCTTCAGGGAGGTGCATTTTCCTTTCTGTTTGGATATTGTATGTTTCAGATTTACTGTCACAGAGCTTTTGAAATGGAGTAGTCCTTGCTCTTTGACAGGAAGAAACAAGGCGTACTGATGTCTTGTGAACGCATGGCACATCAGGATTTCCTACATCATTTAACAGATTACATCCTCTGCAGAGTTCCAGGATTTTATCACAGGTTAGAATCACCTAACATGAGTGCCATTTATTCACTGGCTAGAGACAGCAACAATGCTTGTGTTCAGTCTCACCTCCAGTTTCTTTACTTCACATGATGACTTAATTTAGGAAGCCATGTCTTCAAACACGCAAACAGAAATTCAGTTCCTATGGCAGTGGACAGGTGCAGTTAGTAAACACAGCTGGTTTATGTTGATGGAACACAGAGCTTCTAATAAACTGTCAGCATATATAAAGCCAAGTGAAATATCCACTGCCTCCTTTAATCAGGAAATGAATATTAGAGGAACTTCTGAAGATTACAGTTTCTGTACTTGTTGCATTACTATTTGAAGTGAGAACATTTTTATGTATTGAAAAAAAGTAGTGCAATCTTCAGCTACCATCACCTAGATGATAAATTCAAGTCAGAGAGTTCTGAAATTAAAGTGTGTTTAAAAACCTCAAACATTGGTTTGGAGATTGTCTTCTTTATCTTGCTTTCATTTCTGTTGGGTCATAACTGATGAATTTAAATATATTCCAAATACCTGTACCAGTGTCAAAGAAGGATCAAGCCCTAACTAAGGCCTAGGTGACCTGGGTTCAGTTAGTGGCACTGGCACTTGATGGTGTAGGCAGGGATGATAGGCGTGGTCATCCTTGGTGGGTATTACTGATACGGTGGTTAATAAGGCTCTATCTAAAGCTAAAAAACACTGCTTCCCCATTTGGGTATTATTGATAGACTCAGCAACCTGGGCATAAACCCTTACGTCACAAGATGGATCGCAAACTGGCTCTCAGACAGACCCCACAAAGTAAGAGTAGCGGGATCTATGTCCGAATCCAGGTCAGTAACGAGCAGTGTGCCTCAGGGCTCTGTCCTGGGACACCTCCTGTTTGGCATATACTTCTCAGAAGTACAGACAAGCACTGAAGGGCTGTGGCTGACCAAGTTTGCGGACGACTGTAAGCTGGGTGCTATAATAGAGTCTCCGGCCAACATGGATATCTTCCAGAAGGGCCTTAATGAGACTGATGCATGGTGCCAAAGCCATGGTCTCAAGCTAAATGCTAAAAAATGCATAGTAATCCCCTTTGGAAAAAAACAGAGTACCTGCGAACTACCACATAGGAGGTAACCCCTTGAAATCTGAAGTAGTAATAAGGGCTCTAGGGACCCAAGTAGATAGTTAGCTTTCCTTTGATAACCATGTTGCCAAGGTGGTTAGAAAATCCTTCTATGCGACCCATCTGATCACAAAAGGGTTTGCATCAAGATCTAAGGATGTAGTGGCACCCCTCTACTCTTCCCTCATCAGACCCATTATTGAGTACAATGCATCAATTGGAATGTACCTGGCTAGACATCTGCAGCAGCTGGAGAGACCACAGAGGTACCTCACTAAGAGGATTACTGGCCTCAAACAGTTGCCCTATGCAGCACAATTGAAAAAACTAAGGCTTTTCTCTGTTGCATACCGCCTTATCAGAGGAGATCTCTGTCTAACATACAGAGCCATGTCCACCCCAGAACTGTTGAACATGCTCCATCTTAGCAAAACCAAATCCACTCGAGCTACACGCTCTAGGGATATAAACCTCAGCACAACAATGAATAGAACATGCTGGAGGGATAGATTCCCTTTGCAAAGACTTCCCTTGCTATGGAACAAGGTCTCGATCTACATAAGACAGAGCTCCTCACTATCACTCTTCAAGAGGAACCTTGACGAGTGGATGGGTAATAAAAAGTTCACACCAGGGATCATACCAACAGTTCTACTAGATAGGAGCCAAGGGTACTAGCTGCTAGATCAAGGGCCTAGGGAACTAACCAAAGGGGTGGTGAATACTGCACAACATGGCTGGGCTAATATATGCCTTTGGGCAGATAGCCCACTACCTACCTATGAACCTATGGAGCCTACTGCTGAATGCATCATAGCAATAGATCCCTGAGGGAGACCAGGAACACATGAGATGAGTAGTGTGCAGTAGTTGTGGTTGGGCTTAAAGATGAAGAGCTCATGGAAACCTGGCCATGAAGCTCATTGTATGCTAAACCCTGGAGATGAGATGAACGTGCACAAGAGGGTGGGATATTAGAAGAAAACATTTCAGGAACAATATGATGCTAGTCCAGTGTCTTAATCTCCTCAGCAGCCTTTGACATTGGTCGAATGACACCAGAAGACCTTGATACAGGTCTGGCAGGCACAGTGGACAAAGAGAAATCTTGGGTTGGTCAACTGTGGAGATCCAAAAAGAATAAAAAAAAATATAAGAGATTGTAAGAAGCTAAAAAATGTCCAACAAGAATTCTAAGTTAGCAGCACAGATTTGTTTGCTCACCAGGTTCCTATCAGACTTCTGACAATATTAATAAAATGCAAGTCCATAGACCTATGGACCATTTTTTTAAATAAGACCAAAACAAAAAATGTTATGAGACTTTTGAAAAGTAGCTTCTCCAAAACAAGTAAATGGAGGAATGATCTTTTGAAGGATGAAAAATATATATCAAATCAGCATTATCTTTTCTGTTACTAAAAATTTAAGATATCTGTCAATAGATATGCTCTTTTCCATTTTGGCAGACTACCTTGTATATTCATGAGCAGGATGTGCTAGATGGCTATCCAATAATTGGATCTCAAATTTGAAGCCAATGTCTTTACATCAGCTAAGTAAAAATTATCTGTGATGGCCACGTGTCTGACTAGGTCCTGCATATCAAGATCAAATGCAACCAGGAAATGCAGAGGGACATTGGACAACTTACAAGTTTCACCATTCAAGGCTTAATAGCTGTGTCATTTAAGGCTTCATTACTAGGGATATGTGGCTGCAAGGAAGGAAACATAGTGATGGACCATCTATGGTGTAAAGCAAGCTCTCATGCTACATTGTACAGGCACCATCTTTCCTAAAACCAATAACTCTTTTTTTTCTTTCTTCCAAATTGTATGCGCCCGGAGCCTTAGCTATTTTATTTTATTCCAGTACACCAAGCAGGTGGTACAAATAGTGCCCTTCCAATTATTCTCTTTTAGCTTGCTATCTTCTCACTGTAATGCCCTCCAAGGCCACGCATTCTGTTTTATGTGGGCCAATGCAATTACCCTGGGCATTGACAGAACAATGCCCTTTTGCCATACCCTACACTACAGTATCCCTTTGGTCTTTACCACAGACTGACCAACTTTTCCGTAAATCTCTGGTCATGGAATGATAATCACCCTGTGTATTTTCTTTCTTTTGTTTTTCGTATCGTATTTCCAACAAACAGTACTTTTCTTATGAAACCCTATCCTACCCCCCTGAAGGAATTAACTTTTATGCAAAACCTTAGAAGCTGTAGGAGGCCAGTTTTCCTATATCTCAGTAATAGAACATTTGCCATTGTCTCTCTGAATAGACTGGTATGATCTTTTGGCATTTCTTAGAAAATGTAGGATAAGACATTAAGTTAATCATTGCAGTTAGTGCCCTACTCAAGCAATTCATATCTTATGTGAAAGGATGGCTTTACAAAAGCAAAGCAGCTCTTTTGTTCTAGGGTGCAAAGAGAATCAAGCAACACCTGCAGCAGTTGGAAGGACCCCAAAAGTTCCTCACCAAGAGGATCAAGGGTCTTAAACATATGTCATATGCTGCCTGACTGAAAAACCTCCAGCTCTATTCAGTCGCATACCGCCTACTCAGAGGTGATCTGTGCCTGACATACAAGGCCATGTCCAATCCATAATTAATGGACATGCTCCACCTCAGAAAATCCAAATCCATCAGAGCCACGAGAGCAAGAGACTTAAACCTCAACACAGAAATAAATAGGATGTGCTGGAGGGACAGATTCATAACCCAGAGGCTCCCTACACTCTGGAACAGAATCCCTATCCATGTTAGGCAGAGCCCCTCACTAACTCTATTCAAGAGAAATCTTGATGAGTGGATGGGAGATCGTAGGTTTACCCCAGGAGTCATCTCTGTGTCACTACTAGACAGAGGCACAGTAAACTAAACCCTAAATGGGCATAGTATTCTCACCCTAAGGGGTGGTGAAAGCCACACACACTCTGGCTAGGCTTATAAATGCCCTAGGGCAGATAGCCTAGTACGAACCTATGAACCTATGAACCTATGATTTTAAATGAGTCACTGGGTGCTTAAATTCCCATGATGTACAAAAAGCCTGGTTTGCTAAAGAGCATGACAATATTACTCCTTTTTTTTCGAGCTGCAAAAGTCAATGGTTCAGTTATTTCTGTGTATATAGATATAGATATATGGGTGCACTACCAAATTTTGAAATTTCAAAACATCAAACCTCTCTGATTAATGAAGCCCAGAGGATCGAGGTTTTGAACTATAGAAACTTGTGAATGGAGATCGCCATATAGTGTGGCATGGGAACTTTATACCATTCTCTTCACTGTAGTGTGATCTCAAAACTGGTATATTTAAGTAGCAGGGGGTGTGGGGGGGGGGGGGGGGGTGACCCCCTGCAAAAATGTGAAATAATAAGTTTTAATGGGTTGAATTTTTTTTTTTTAGTTTCGATATTTCAAAACCTTGATCCTCTGGGCTTTGGTAATCAGAGGTTTGATGTTTTGAAATTTGGTAGTGGACCCAGATATAGATATAGAGATAGATATAGATAAATATAGATATAACTAAATGTAGATATAGAAATATAGATATAGATATATATATATATATATATAAATATATATCCCATATTACAGTCCAAGCCTTATTCACTGCAAAATGAACACAATGTGAAAGAGCTGTTTGCCATGTGTTTAGTACAATAACACTTTTACACAAGGTTTGTTTTACTGCATGTTTGGTAAAATCATGCTTCTCCAAGTAAGGAAATGTGTATAAGTATGTCAGTTTTCTGGAACTGTGAGAGGTAATCTCACTGTGAGGCAATGAGCCCTCTCATTATACCATTCTAGAGCTGTCTGATCCTTGTTATCTACTCCAATAGTTATGGTCACAAACCTGATTAGGATCTCATTATACCATTCTAGAGCTCTCCGCTCCTCGTTATCTACTCCAATAGTTATGGTCACAAACCTGCTTAGGATCTCTTTATACCATTCTAGAGCTCTTCGCTCCTCGTTATCTACTCCAATAGTTATGGTTACAAACCTGCTTAGGATCTCTTTATACCATTCTAGAGCTGACCGATCTTCATTATCTACTCCAATAGTTATAGTTACAAACCTGCTTAGGATCTCATTATACCATTCTAGAGCTGTCCGATCCTCATTATCTACTCCAATAGTTATGGTTACAAACCTGCTTAGGATCTCTTTATACCATTCTAGAGCTGTCCGATCCTCGTTATCTACTCCAATAGTTATGGTTACAAACCTGCTTAGGATCTCTTTATACCACTCTAGAGCTGGCCGATCCTCGTTATCTACTCCAATAGTTATGGTTACAAACCTGCTTAGGATCTCTTTATACCATTCTAGAGCTGTCCGATCCTCGTTATCTACTCCAATAGTTATGGTTACAAACCTGCTTAGGATCTCTTTATACCACTCTAGAGCTGGCCGATCCTCATTATCTACTCCAATAGTTATGGTTACAAACCTGCTTAGGATCTCTTTATACCATTCTAGAGCTGTCCGATCCTCGTTATCTACTTCAATAGTTATGGTTACAAACCTGCTTAGGATCTCTTTATACCATTCTAGAGCTGTCCGATCCTCGTTATCTACTTCAATAGTTATGGTTACAAAGCTGCTTAGGATTTTTTCATAGATTCATAGATTCATAGATTAGTACTAAGCTAACTGCCCTTGTGAGCCATTTTAAGCCTAGCCAATTATCCCTTGTGAGACTCAAACCCTGCACCTTGTGTTTGCAAGGCAAACACCTTAACCATTAGGCCACCCTCCCAACCCCCCTCTTTATACCATTCTAGAGATGTCCGGTCCTAGTTATCTACTCCATAGTTATGGCTACAAACCTGCTTAGGATCTCATTATACCATTCTATAACTCTCCGATCCTCGTTATCTACTCCAATAGTTATGGTTACAAACCTGCTTAGGATCTCTTTATACCATTCTAGAGCTGTCCGATCCTTGTTATCTACTTCAATAGTTATGGTTACAAACCTGCTTAGGATCTCTTTATACCATTCTTGTCCGGTCCTAGTTATCTACTCCATAGTTATGGCTACAAACCTGCTTAGGACCACATATCTCAGCACCAAGCTTTAAGGTAAATCAGTGTTTACTCCGTTATCACTAGAAACAGCTCTAACAGCCCCCAAGACAGACACAGAGGCTGGTATTCATAGTCGATCACTAAATCCTTGGGCAGTGCCAATTATTGGGAATTCACTCCACAGGACAGCTTGTGGCAAAAAAGACAGTTGTGATATATTGTCCTCCAATCCTCTCACCCTCCACAATGCTACTAATCACAACTGTTTCTGTGCTATTTATCTCTGAATACCAGACAAAAGCACACCTATCATGACCCAAGACTGAGCAATTGTTGTGAAGCAGCTGTATAGTTATTTACTCAAAGCTTTCAGTTTAATAAAAGCAAGATTTGGATTGTAACTTGACTGCTAGTTCAATGTATCTTTATTCACTGTATTTTGAAGGAAGACTCAACTGGTGTTCAAGTTTTTCATTAGTAAATTACTGTCCTCTGTTTATTGTCTGTCAGTTTCTCATCCACTAGTCTGAGTCCCACCCCAGCCACAGCTATATCTTTCATTTTCCTCACCAGTCTCTGATGTGGTATATTGTCACAGTTGTACTGATAGTCAAGAACAATGTACACCTAGAAAATACCTTTTGCAATGAAGGCATGACTTTATTGTGCATTTTCAGCAATTTCAGCCAACTTTTTTGGGACAAAAAGATAAAGCCCTGACTTTGATCCATTAGACCCAAGTTTGACTAGTGGGTCAGGCAACTGCTGAACCTGTTGTGGGGAAAGCAGAATGATGAGGTATTGCCTGCTCACCTCTTCCAGGCAAGATGGCATGGTGAAATGTGGGGGTACAAAGCTGGTACTTCTAAAGGTGGGTGGGTGATGGGCAAAAGGCATGCCTGAAGTGTGTTTGGCTCTTCTACAACTTTTTTAACAAGGTTACATGCCACTTTCTGCTCGAGTATACTTGTTGAGAAGAGTTCTCCATCCCTTCTCTCCTGCGGCCAGCCTAAATATGTGTACTTCCCCATGGTGAAGCATCTCTGCATCTACATATTTAAAGACAAAGATCTGATCTGCAACTTTGCCTGAAGTCTGTTTTGCTCTGCAAAAACCCTTTTTAAGAAGGCACTTATACCTCCCTTCCTTTATTAACAGGTTTCTTTCAAGCAAGCAACCCCCTACTGCCTTTTCCTTTAAAAAAAACTGCTTTTGAATTATTTTGCAGTAACCTAGCTAACATTTTGAAAGTCTATTTTTTTTCTTTTTTGTACAACCATGGGAATTATTTAGGTGTCATTACTGTCACTCTTTTTCAGTTTTTACTGCACACTGCTTGATATTTTATTATAGTTATTGTTTAGGATAACTAAGTAGTAATATAGTGTAACACACACTGATTGTGCTCGTTTTTTTCTGTTGTTGTATTAACACTTTTTACTGCACTAAGTCTAATGAGCTTGCTCAAACTGACTGAATCATGCTCAGCGTGTTTCTCTGCCCCTTTCCTCCTCTCTCAACCCCCTAGACTCATTAATTTATTCCACCTGTTCCCCACCTCTCTCCTCCTACTTAACTCCTCCCACTTAAAGACACATATCCCACTTTCCTCCATAACAGGAACACATACTGAAATTCCATATACCTTTATATTTATTGTTGAAAATGTGTCAAAAATGTCGTAAATAAAATGTCTTTCCTCGTGTTCTGCTTCTTTCTGCTACCATCCTTACATCCAAGCACATACCACGGTTAAACCACTTTACCTCAAACACATGCATTTCAACACCATTTATGCTAAAGTCATTATATTCTCTATAAGATCCTGTTTAGTCTACCCTCCAATACTACTACAAACCTCTCTACAGTACTCCCCTCCACTCCTTATGCCTTTTTCACATGCACAGTTCTGCCACTACAGCTGTTATCCATCTACCATTAAACATCCCATAAAACTTCCCAAATTACTCATGAAGTTCACAACCATAAAACTCCTCTTACACTTACATTGTAACGGTGAGTCAAATCCATGCCCAAATATCTTGCCCTGCTTCCTTATTAATGCACAAAACATTTGTAATAAAACAGACCAATTAAACTCTTGTATCTCTAGTTATAATCCCCAAATCATCTCTATCACAGAATCATGGCTTAAGCCACAAGATCCCTCCACATACCACTTGTTTCCAGGCTATGATTACTTTCTTGATGCCAGGCCAGGATTAAGGTTAGAGGAAGTACTTTCCTTCTTTTTAAGTCAGACTTAAATCCAGTCTTCATTTAGCTGCCTGATTCTTCTAGCTGTTATTCATGTCCCTCCTCCTGCTTCATTACAAAAGCTTAATAACATACTTAAGGATTAACCTCCTCTGTTTGGAGCATCAAAAATCTTGTTTGTCTTGGAGACTTTAACCTCAATCTCCTTGACCCCTCACAAGAATGCATACTTAAACTTTATAACTTGTCTCTGACTCCACCAGACCTAATCCTTCATCACTGCTTGATCTAATAATCACAGACAACCCTGACTTTCTTCTTATATCTCTGTCGACCCTCCTAACCTAAGTGATCACTGTCCTATAAGCTTCACATCCAGCTTGATTGCAAAATGTCTCCTCCAAAATTCATTACATTCCGGCATAAATCTTAAGTAAATATTAACAGCCTAAAAACATATCTATTTTCCTTGAACTTGGTCCCATACATTCTCCTCAGACCATGACAATGCTGCCCAGAATGATACCCAGTTTCTCTGTGATCTACAAGGCTCATCCTTCCCTATAGTCACAAGACCATACAAACTTAAGAAAAACACCTGGATCACAAATCAAATCCCTCCTATCTCTCATAGACATTGTATGGCAGTCTTGGAAATATAAACTGGCTCCTTCTATTAAACAACACTACATCTTCCTCAAAAACCTGTCCAAACAAGCAATTAGACATCATAAGAGCCATCATATAAGAACACGTCAACCAAGCCTTTATTACTCCCCTAAACAATTTGAGGCAGAGGTCAACTGGTTAACAGGTCATAAAGCTCCTCCTGATGCTCACTCTTCCCCCTCTTCACTCTCGTACTCATGCTTTAGTACTTACTTCCCCACCTTCCTCTTCATCAGCTCACATACTTTACTACCTCAGTCAGCCTCTCCCTTACCCCTCTTATATTACCCCTCATGTACTTTAAAAGATTATAACCAAAGATATTACACCTTTCCTTGAAAACCTGAAACTTACCTCACCTGCAGAGACAGACACCCTCTCCTCATGGTTCATAATCTGTTAGAGAGAGTACATTGGTAAGCCTCTGATACATATCTAGAACCATTTCTTAAATCAAAGCTGCACATCCAATATATGGAATCAGCAAATATCATACCTCTCCCAAAAAAAAATCTAATCGCAAGCTACTCAATGATTACTGTTAGAGAAATATGTATTAATATATATGTTTAGTGTTTATTAGAAGCTAAAAGAGTTAACATATTTCATTCTATTTTATGTACAGCTTAATTCTGTATGAAATTATAAGATGATTTTTCAAACCACAGTATGCTTTCTGAAACTGCAAGATGCACCCTGACCTAGTATTTGCTAGCACAGCAAAATTCATGTTTATGCCTTTTGGAAATGTACTGAGAAGCAGGTGATTATCTGCTAGGTCAGGAAAATGTATGAATAGTGTATGAATAGAACAATACTGTTTTCTATAATATGATTGAATATGAACAATCAGCTCTGTTCCTGTTATGAGAACATGCACAGCTGCGGAAACGAAGAGATACATGAAACAAAAGACTGCTTGAAGAATCTGTACTTGCTTTGTGCTCGAATTAGCTATAGTACCTTGAATGGTAACATAACATAGTGGGAAGCTATATCTAATCGGTGGTCACCAAGGCCACGTTGTTTTTCTTAGGAAGTTTTTCATAAAATTGATAGTGCAAGCAAAAAATCATGGACAAACAGCTGTTATGAAGTAATGATGTTAAAACTTGTGATCTGTTACGTCAGCTTGGTAGGCAATGTCTTGTTAGAAAATGTATAAAAAAGACCTTACTTCCTGATTTTAGTTAGACAAACTCTGTATTAGCATGTTTTTGTCTCCTCGCTGCAAGATTAAAGTGCCTTAACCTGAACCTGCCATGTATTGATCATTTTTGAAGTTTATTTTTCCTTTGACAGATTGGTCCTTCAGACCGGAAAACTCTCGCTCTAGCTCAGGTCAGATGGGCCCGGTGGCATGAAACCGTACGGGGAAGAGGCCACATCGGTTCTTCTGCTCTGAAAGACCTCCGACTGAATTGTCATTCAAAAGTGGCCAGCCACTGTTTCTAATCTGCGATTGGAGGACGAGTCAACAGTTCCAGCAGTGAGACGATCAATCACGGAGGCTCCGGTAAGGTGGAATTTACCTTTTCTTTGTTTCAGATCAGGGACTTGTTACAGTATTTGTTTTTGTCAGGGAGATTTTATATAAATCAGGGACAGAAAAGATTGCTGTCTTGTCATAAATCAGGGAAACAGGATAGGTAGGCAGTTATTTTAGATAAACTGTGAAAAAGAGACAATCGTGGTGCCACGTGATAAGAAGGGTTATGTAACAAATTCTAACTAAGTTAAGACAACATGGGAAATAAGTGCACTAAAAGATCCCAAGATCTGCCAATAACCGAAGACGCGAAATACATGCAATTACAACGTGCCGATAACGTTAGGTACTATACAAAATGGGTTAATAAATACAAATTTGATGGCAAATTAGATAAACCTTCACTTATCAAACTTGTCAAACAACTTAAAACAGACACAAAAGGTCAGGTAAAAAAGCAACGCCAATTGGAAGTTCCTCAGGCACACAGGTGGCTTGAGGAAGCAAACCGCAGGGAACAAAAGATTAAAAATTCAAAAGCAATGTTTTTAGACAAGGAAGACAATAACCTAGTAATAGCATTGGCCCCTCCGCCCCCTCCGCTTCCCTTACTAGAATATGAAGCGAGTGGACAAGCTGATCCACCGCCACTATACCCAATTGTCTCTGCGAAAACAAAACCGTTTGTCATAGATCCTGTTGAGACTAGGTCTCGAACATGTAACTTAAGAGGGGATATTGAATTGTATAAAATAAATAAAAATTCACAAGCTATGAGTGAAGAAGAGATATGCCCATTCATAGAAGTACCAAATCCACAGGCAGGACAGGCAGGACAGGACCCAACTCTTCTAGTGTAAAGACCGTGGACACCGGAAGACATCCGGAAAACCAGAGAGGGAATTCCCCATCTGAAAGTTAATTTTAGAAAATTCTTAGAAGACTTACAGGGCATGAGGTTAAGTTATCATTTAAATGGAGAGGAAGTAGAGAAAGTAGTCAGACAAATCGTAGGTCCAGATTGGCACATGATCAGTGGCAACTGGAATCCCCGTGACGCAGAACATAAGCCACTCCCACATAGCAACGCAGAGCTGGATAACAGAGTGAAAGGTCTGATAGACTGAATCTCTGAGAAATGGAAGCCTAGGGCTGACTGGATTTGCATTAATCAATGCATCCAACAGGAAGGTGAAACTGTTGATAGATTTTATGCTAGATTATTAGAGTGTTTTAATAACCATTGTGGAATGCAAGTACCTGAAGACCAAACACATGATTCCCCATATGAACTACAACTAAAGAATGCATTTTTAAAGGGTAGTATTGCACCCATAAGTAGTTTCATTACAAAGCACATGGTAGATCATCGTACAAGTAGATTACAGTCATTACTTGAATATGCAAGACATGCTGAAAGGCATTTTAATAGCAAAAAGAAAAAGAAAACTCAAGTATTCGCAGTAGAAGATGGAGCAGAAGTCTTTGTAGTACAGTCCGGGAAGAAGGGTAAGAAAAATACCCAGGGAAACCAAGAATCTGATAAGCGATCAGAAGAGTTTGAAGAGAGAAAGAAAAGGGGTGAATGTTTTAAATGCGGGAAAAAGGGACATTTAGCAAGGGATTGCAGGCAAAACAAAAAGGTAGCCACAGAAGATAAGGAGGGTGAGGACTGACTATATGATAGTCAACAATCACTAGAAGGGAATAACCAAGAAAAGACAAATGCAAATGTGATAGAGGGAGTAGAGAATGTGATAGAAGAAATAGAGGGAGTACAAGAAATCTCCGATGGTGAAGAAAACGAAATTTTAGACTTGGCATTATTGAGCCTAGAGCTCTATTTAGCAGACACAAAACCAGAAGTTACACTTCTGGTAGAGGGGAGGGAAGTTAAATTTCTGTGTGACTCAGGGGCTTCACGGACCCTGATACATCCTTCCAAACTACCAGAAAATTCAGAATCACTTGATTACATATTAGTGAAAGCAGCTAATGGACACCTGTATCAGTAGCCACTCTCCCACAATATAGCAATAACTGACCCTGTTTCAGGGATGACCCAAAAGAGCAAAATTGTTGTTTCTGCAAAATGCCCAGTAAATCTTTTGGGCAGAGACCTTATGCAGATATTTGGCATAGCAGTAGTTCTAAGTATGCAGGGTATGGAAGCACAGCGACAAATGGATACTTTTGTGGTGCGACCGGAGGGTGAAACATTTTATTGGTACAGCCAGGACTTAGTTATGACTAGTCCAGGGGCAGTAACCGAAGAACTGATGAATGTAGCTATCAGTAAATCCCCCTCCCTTGACACTGATAAACAGCATTTGTTGCATTGTACTCTATATTACTGTAGCATACCAGGACCTGATAAAGAATATGAGCAAGAACTGTTTAGAAACCATGCTAACAGATTAGTATTACGTAATCTGTACTGGGACACAGAAGGAAACAGTGTAGCTAGCTGTTCATTGCCCCAGGAATTCCTAGCACTTTATAAATCTAATCGATTACCACATGTTAGTTTAACTAAAGATAAGAATGTGAGGTGGGCAGACCTAGGAGAATAAGTCACAAGGTGGGAAAAACAGACAGAATTAGAACTGTCAGAACAAGGAGTACAAAAGCAGAAGTTGAAGTGGATAACACAGACACACCCAGCTGTACACTTGCAGGCAAGTGAGGACAGCTGAGTAGCACTCTTACTAGAGGAAGAGGAAAAAGCCTTACGAGACATACCAGAGACTCTCTGGTCAACAGGGAAATCAGATGTAGGACTTATTCGTACAGCAGGACCAGTCACTATCACGCCAAAGTCAGCATTTAGACCTCAAAAGAGACAGTATCCCTTAAGAAAGGATGCAGAAGTAGGAATTAAACCTATAATAGCAGCCTTACTTAAGGAAGGAGTATTGATAGAATCTCCTGATTCGCCATGTAATACACCCTTATTTCCTGTTAGGAAAGCAAATGGAGAATGGCGTATGGTCCAAGATTTACAAGTTGTAAATGATGCAGTTATACCTAGAGCACCTACGGTGCCAGATCCACACACCTTATTAAATGATTTGAAACCTCAACAGAAGTATTTTTCTGTGGTAGATATTAGCAATGCGTTTTTCTCAATACCGATACACCCTGACAGCCAACATTGGTTCGCATTTACATTTCAGGGGAAAAGGTATACATACACGTGACTACCACAGGGATATTGTGAGAGTCCAACAATATTCACACAGGAAATGGCAAGTAACTTGGCGGGATTTATTCCACCGAAAGGTAGCCAGATTTTACTTTATGTAGACAACATTCTGCTGGCAGCCCCCACCCAGCAAGAATGCAGAGAAGATACCATAGCATTACTACAATTTCTAGCCACTCAAGGACACAAAGTAAACAAAAACAAACTGCAACTTTGGAAAAAACAGGTTAAATACCTGGGATATGTAATATCCAAAGAAGGCAGAATATTAGATGAAGACAGGAAAACAGCAATATTACAAGCACCCAAACCGACTACCAAGAAGGAAATGATGTCCTTCCTAGGTACGACTAATTTTTGTTGGAGTTCGATTCCAAACTATGCCTTGGAGTCTGCTCCACTGACCAACTTAATATACAAGAAGCCTATGGCAGCACAAGATTCATTACAATGGACACCAGAAGCAGAATCAGCTTTCTGCAAATTGAAACAACTGATAGCATCCTCATTAGTTTTAGGATTACCGAACTATCATAAATGATTTTTCCAAACTGTAGATTGTAAGCAGGGCTATTTGACATCAGTGTTAACACAGCAACATGGGGACAAACAACGCCCCATAGCTTACTATTCATCACAGCTGGACCCAGTGGCACGATCCTTGCCCCACTGTGTACAAGCAGTAGTCGCCGCTGCAATGGCAGTACAGGCTTCAGTCTCAGTAGTGTTATTCCACCCTCTCACATTGAGAGTGCCTCATGCAGTCGTGATTATTTTACTGCAAGAAAAAGTGGCATATCTTTCTCCTGCTAGGCATCTTTCCTGTATGACTGTACTGCTGAGCCAACCTCATATTACAATTGAACGATGTACAACTTTGAATCCATCAACCTTGCTCCCAACCCCTGCAGATGGCAAACCACACTGCTGCCTGCAGGAGATTGAGAAAAAGACACTGCCTAGAAAAGATCTCACGGATGTTCCCTTGGATGATGCCGAGGTGACATACTATGTGGACGGCTCGTGCAAAAAAGGTCCTACAGGACAGAATCTAGTAGGGTATGCAGTAGTTTCTGATACTGAGATTTTAGAAGCAAAGTCTTTACCACACAACTTATCTGCACAAGCAGCAGAATTGATTGCTTTGACAAGGGCATGTACCTTGGCAAAGGGTAAATGTGTGAACATTTTTACTGACAGCCAGTATGCTTTTTCTACTGTACATATTTTTGCGCAACAGTGGAAAAAATAGAGGAATGATAACATCTACTGGTAAACCGATTAATCATGCGCAATTTATTTTAGATTTGTTAGAATTTATTCAGTTACCTCAGAAAGTAGCTATTTGTAAATGCGTAGCTCATACTAAACAACAGGACATGATTTCAAAAGGTAATGCGAGAGCTGATACAGCTGCAAAACAGGCAGCTTCAGCTTCAGAAGTATTTCTTTTGAGTGAGGAATTACAACCTTCTGAGATTTTAGATTTTGAAATGTTAAAAACAATGCAGACATTTACTACAAATGTAGAAAAACAAAAATGGATAAAACAAGGAGCAATTCTTGAGAAAGGGCTGTACATCTCCAAAGAAAGAAAACCAATTATGCCGTCTAACTTGTTTAGATATGCAGCTTTGTTGAGCCATGGGCAGTGCCATGTCTCAACAGGGGGGATGGTACAGTTAGTGAATCGAGTGCTTACAATGTATGGATTTACAAACTACACAAAAGATTTTTGTGCAGCATGCCATGTTTGTAACAGGCATCATGCACAGGAGGCACTGAAGCCTAAGAAGGGTGTTTCCCTACACCACCGTACCCATTCCATACTATCTGTATGGATTTCATAGAACTAAACAAATGCGAAAATAAAAAGTACTCTCTTGTCATTATAGATATGTTTTCCAAATGGGTGAAAGCTTTTCCGACCAAAAATCCAGATGCAGCTACTGTTGCAAAAATCCTCGTTAAAGAAATTATTCCTAGATTTGGCATACCAGAAAAGATCTATAGTGACAATGGCACACACTTTGTAAATCAAACCATACAACAATTGAGTCGTTATTTCGGGATTTCCTTGAAAAAACATTGTGCATACCATCCCCAATCTGCAGGATTAGTAGAGAGGCATAATGGAGTTCTGAAAAATAAGCTTAGGAAATTGATTAGTGAGACACAAAAGAACTGGGTGCACTGCCTGCCTCTGGCACTGTTGAGCATGAGAACTATTCCAAATGCAAAAGGGTTAACTCCTTTTAAAATACTGTTTGGGAGGGCATATTATATACCTCGGTGGAAACCTCTCATGCCTGCAGACCAGGAGGCTGACAGTTCACTTGCAGAATACATGAGACGACTTTTAAGTAATAAACAACTTTTGCAGTTAAATTCAGATAAAAAAACAAGCCAGACCATCGGAAGCAGCAGTAGTCCCAGGCATGTGGGTCTGGGTGAAGGTCATGAAGAAAAGAAAATGGAGTTCTCCAAAGTGGGAAGGGCCATACCAAGTGCTACTGTCAACACCCACTGCAGTCAAGATCGCAGAGCGAGCGTCCTGGATTCATCCGACACACTGTAAATTGGTTAATAACTTTGAACTGGACAAAACCCTTGTTACTGTTATACAACAAGAACAAAATGACCAGGTATACAGTAAACAGGGATGCGGAACAACCTCAGAAAAATTGCATGATCATCCTGTTAGCTATACTGGTAACAATAATCTTTTTGCTGTGGCCTTTCCTTTTTCCAGCCACACGAGTTGATCTGAACAAACGTGATGCGTTACACATAGACTGGCACCCAAACTTTAATACTTACCAAGCAATTATATGCTGAGACTTTTAATGTTTTGAACTGCTGGATTTGCACAGCTATACCAACAACATATGGGGTATTATTAATGACTGCTGTCCCCTAGGGGTCAATGAGACCTGGGAAAATTTGATTTTTGATACTACACCTGTAAAATCACAAGACAAAATAGCATTGTACCTACCTGTTACACAAAAAGGATTGTATTTTTTTATAAAAATGGCACTATTCAGGTGGGTTGGAGCAATTGCAATGTGACTATTTCTTATAAATGTTATATTAAGGCTAATAAGGTAGAAACTACTTGTGATACAAACTATGACTCATATCTTGAGACAATGCAAAAAACTGTTAGTGAAATACAGCATAATCCTGTCCTTTTAAAGCAGCTTTCTATCATTGATAAGAAAATGTTTCATGCAGGGCAAGCATATACCAATACTAAAGTAGAGAATTGTTATTTTGTTTGTGGGAAAAAGGCATACAAATGGCTACCTGAGAATTGGTCCAGCAGTTGTTTTTTGGGTTACCTGGTTCCGGTCATATGACACACTGCAGCTTTGCCTCGAGGGAAAATTCGAAACATCAGAGAGGTCAGCAGTAAACCTGGACATCAAATCAAGAGACCTGAGAATCCAGTGGGATGAATCGAAGAAGGGTGGAAAAAACATAACTCCGTGAAAAACAAAGATAAACCGACACACATGGACTTGAGTGACACTATTATATCATGGGCAGGCATAGCCCCTGCATACGGTGCAGTGAAATTGATTTGGGAGCTGAGAAAACTGTCCAAGCTTCTCAAAGTTATGAGCAATGCAACTTTTTCTGCTCTCAATTAATGACTGATGAACTGAACGCTATGAGAACTGTGGTGCTTCAAAACCGCATGGCTCTCGACTTCACCCTAGCGGCGAGAGGTGGTACGTGCACTTTAATCAAAGACGAATGGTGTTCATCTATTCCTGACAACCAGAATGAGATAAACAACCATCTTGAGGTGATCCAGCAAGTGTCGGCCATGACCAAACGAGGCCCAAACCCTCTGATGGACTTTTTCCAGAATTTGTTTGAGGGGGTGGGGTTCCATCCTAATAAACATCCTGATTGCCATTTGTGTGGGATTACTCCTATTAGGAGCATGCATTTGTTGTGGTATTCCCTGCATGAAAAAGTTAATCAAAGATTTTATAGACATATCAGTTTCTGAGACTTTGTATCAAAGTACTGAAATTGAAGAGTTGTTGAAAACTGAAATGCTTTCATAAGTTTAAACTGAATGACTCACTTAATTGCAAATCCAAAATGGAAGAGGTTAGGAGAAGAAGCAAACTGTTTATGCTTTTGAAAATAGAATTAAAAGTATTAACAGGGGGAAAATGTTAGAGAAATATGTATTAATATGTATGTTTAGTGCTTATTAGAAGCTAAAAGAGTTAACACATTTCATTCTATTTTATGTACAGCTTAATTCTGTATGAAATTATAAGATGATTTTTCAAACCACAGTATGCTTTCTGAAACTGCAAGATGCACCCTGACCTAGTATTTGCTAGCACAGCAAAATTCATGTTTATGCCTTTTGGAAATGTACTGAGAAGCAGGTGATTATCTGCTAGGTCAGGAAAATGTATGAATAGTGTATGAATAGAACAATACTGTTTTCTATAATATGACTGAATATGAACAATCAGCTCTGTTCGTCTTATGAGAACATGCACAGCTGCAGAAAAGAAGAGATACATGAAACAAAAGACTGCTTGAAGAATCTGTACTTGCTTTGTGCTCGAATTAGCTATAGTACCTTGAATGGTAACATAACATAGTGGGAAGCTGTATCTAACCGGTGGTCACCAAGGCCACGTTGTTTTTCTTAGGAAGTTTTTCATAAAATTGATAGTGCAAGCAGAAAATCATGGACAAACAGCTGCTATGAAGTAATGATGTTAAAACTTGTGATCTGTTACGTCAGCTTGGTAGGCAATGTCTTGTTAGAAAATGTATAAAAAAGACCTTACTTCCTGATTTTAGTTAGACAAACTCTGTATTAACATGTTTTTGTCTCCTTGCTGCAAGATTAAAGTGCCTTAACCTGAACCTGCCGTGTATTGATCATTTTTGAAGTTTATTTTTCCTTTGACAATTACTCACCAATCTCCATACTCTCTACCCTTGGGAAAAATCTTAGAAAAACTTGTCTATAATCAGCTCTAAAACTAGATAAGTCAGTACTGCCTTCTTTCTTCCAAGCAATATGATTTCTGTCCTGGCCACAGCACTTCCACTGCACTTTGGACCTTCACTGATCACACCTTACTGGAGTCATGTTTATAGACCTTACCAGAGCCTTTGAACTGATTGACCACCCAGTCCTATTTAACCATCAAACTGACATTGGAATCAGCCCTGATGCTGTTCCCTGGTTCCATAAATATCTATCCAGGTGACATTTGTCAGTAAATTTTAACAATGGTACATCAGCCAGCACTCCCTTACATAAAGGAGTCCCTCATGGCTTCATACTAGCCCAACTTCTTTTTTCCATTTTTATATGGTTACCTTTCACTCAGGCCGACACAACCTACTCATTTTTAACATGATCTGCAAAAAGATTTCTTTTCCTCATTAACTGGCTCAGCAGCCAAAAAACTATTACTAAACTGTTCAAAAACTAAAACGATGTTTTTTGGAACTGCCACTAAAAGTAAAAAATCAAAAAAAAAAAAAAAACAAATTACTTCTCACTTACTTAGACAGTCTCTGTCATATAACCTTAGATCTCATAGCTTGTCAGGGCCTCTCTTGCAAGGACCTAAAACCAGACTTCATTGCTCTAACCACTCTGTTTTTATCCTTATACCCAAGATCTGGAGGGATCTTCACTCAAATCTTAAAGACCTCTCTAACTATTCCTCCTTTCAGGCACAGCTTTAAGAACATCTCACAGCACAAGCTGCTTGTAAATGTTCTGTTCACGGCACATAACCTAGTCTTTATTCTACATATATTGTCTAACATTTTCACTATAGCATGTCTTCTCTAACTCTTAACATGTCACTATTCTAACTGATGTAAATATTTTACATGGTGGTTTCTGTTGTCTACCTTCTTAAATCATGTTTTTTATTGTATATTAACTATTCCTTTGTTTTTCGAGTGCTCCTTTATTGAATAAACTATTTTTACCTTTTCCACTTGAAGTGTGTTCACATTCTGGGCTAAGACTATAACTGGTCCAGTGGGATCAGTGTTCTACCCCTGTTAAATTTTGTGTGTGTGTGTGTGTGTGTGTGTGTGTGTGTGTGTGTGTGTGTGTGTGTGTGTGTGTGTGTGTGTGTGTGTGTGTGTATTTTCACTATACCAATGTATGCCCACTTGTTGCCATTAGACCAATAAATCAGAGGAATTTAGGACTTTAAGGGAAAGCATTAGCTGATTGCAGTATGATAGCTCTTTTTTTTTCCACTCCTCTCTCCTTCATAGCCCAATGGTATGAATTCTTCCCAACCAGAGAGCTGAGGCTCACCAGGCAAATGGACGTGTCTCTTATACATCTCCTTGATATTGTGGCCCTGGAGACAGGGTGTGCTATGAAGAAAGGTAGGAATCTAAAATCAGTGGTAGCTAGCAAAAAAAAAAACAGAGAAAATCTGCATCAAATGCACTTGGTAAGACCTGTATGGTGTGAATTTGTTAAGTTATGTCATTGTCCTTTAGATAGACCATTTTCTATGTAACTAAATGAACTAAACAAAATGACTTTTTTCATCATAAATTGATTAGCCTACAACAATGAGCTCTTTCGATCACTTTGTTAAAAATAGAAGCAAATTTAATAATTTTATACTTTCTCATTTCTTTCTCTGCATTTCTTCTTCAGCAAAGGAATTAAGTATTTCACTCTCTCTCTCTGATATCAGTCTAAATGAAGTCTTCTGAATCTTGTAAAATGTCTGACAGCTGTCCCTCTATATGAAACTAAAAGCCATCTAAATGCTTATAAATGATCACCCCAAATAGTGACATTATGGAGTAATAATCTATAAATGGGTGTGTGTAATTCAGAAGTTAGGAAGACCGAATTATCAAAAAAGTCAACCTTTGGTATGCAGACAAAGCCTGAGTGATAAATGAAACCAGTTATGGGTAAATTCTACATTACCCACACACAGAACAGGGTTATTGTTATTATACAATGCCATTGTTTAAAAAATTCCTTTCCTTTTTAAATAGCATTATATGTACAATCATCTAGTTTCTTCACTGTTTTCCACAATTTTTCATAGCTAAGTACAGCTTCAAAATGTGTTATACATACAGTGAACATGTATGTGCCAATACCTGTTTATAGGTTAATTGTGCAATACTAAATTGTTACTCAAGAGGTCCATTAGTAGCTGAGCCACAATACCCCAGACTGAAGGTACCCATGACCTTAACAAATTTATACATAGTTATTTCAGTGTGCAGGAGACCACATAGGACTGGATCCTTTGAGTTTCTGTAGGTTAGACAGAAATCACCTTTCAAGAGTCTGTAGGAAAAAGAAACAAGACAAAGTGTTTTTTTAATGGTCTAGGCAGCTAAAGAAAGACAGTTCTTTAATAGTTTTAGCTAAAAAACATTGCAGTCTCTCTATGCATACACAGGTACATACCAAAGGGGCCACTGTTCTTTCTTATGGGCCTGACGAGGGAGGAGTAGAGAGGAGTAATAACTTCCTTAGATCTGAAAGAAATACCCCAGATGATTAGTTTGGCAAGGTAATAGGATTTCCTAATGATGGAAGATATATGGTAATCAAAGAATAGTTCATGTCAGCAAAATCACCCAAGTCTATAATGGCATAGTCAACTTTCAAAGGTGTGGTAGATGCATGGGCACTTAGTTTTGCCTAAGGTCAGAATGAATCATTTTTTTAGCATTTAGTTTTAGGCTGTAGTCCAGACAGCACTTATGGGTGTATGTTAGTCCTTCCTGAAGAATCTGAAAGTTGAATGGTGATTTAATGACAGCTCCAAATTTGTAGTTATCTACAAACCTGACCAGCCACAGGGTCTAAATATCAGACTTGACATTAGGGAAATACTCGTAAGTACAAAAAAGAAGATATCCTGGAGGACATCCCCAGTAACCACTCCTTTTGAAGAGAGTGTGCTTCCCACAATAATAGATTGAATGCTGTCATTCAGTTTCTATCCAGCAGGTAACATACAACTCTGCATTTAGTGTGATTAACTTGTTGATAATGTCAAAATGTAAGACAGTAGCAAAGGCCTTGTCCAGGTCCATGATGGCAGTGAGAACCAATTTGTCCAAATCTAATGCATCAATGACATGTTCAAAAAGCCCACTAGGTTCAGGAGGCAGGATCTCCCTTCAACATACCCATACTGGCTTGGGATTACAACTTGTAGACTGTCTATGTCCTTGATAATAAGTTCTGTAAAGATGTGTTCCATTGCTTTGTAGATACAGCTAGTGAGGCTTATAGGTCTGTAATTACCCAGATCAGTAGTGGATCTTCCCTTTTTTGGTATGGAATGACTACTACAGGTCTCCATTCCTCTGGTATAAATCCAATGTTGAGGCTAAGACTGAATAGGCATAGCAGTGAGTCTACCAGACAGTGTCTGGTGCTGACAAGAAGGTAGCCTGGCACATTTTCAGGACACATGAAGCAACTGTTTTGGACCCTTATTCAGGACCCACTCACATGTGAACAGAGAGAATAGTGAAGGAGCGTTACTAAGCTGGAGAAATTTAGAAAGGATAAGATCATCAAGTTAGAGATGAACTTATCTGTCATGTGTTGTCCATGTCCTCAGGCTTCTGACATAGCTGAAGACGTCTGGGTGGCTATCCTTAACAGCAGCAGCTATTCTCAGTTCATATTTATTTTTACGATTTGATTGTGTTTCTGATGGTTTTTTTTTTTTGTTTTTTTTTATCTTTTTGATTTCATCACTACATTGTCTTTTTTATGCGCTAGAAATTTCTTCCTCTTACTGTACACTTTGTTTATACTAGAGTTCCACCATATAGGTTTAGTCACGAATTTGACATTGTATTTATGTCTTATGAGCTCAGATGCCTCAATGCATGGTCTGAGGTAAGCATAGAAATTATCAATAAGTATGACAGAATGCAAGACAAGCTCATCAAGATGAAGAGGGTGCTTAATTTCACCAGGCCATCTGAAATCTGGATTAACCTTCCCTTAGAGTAGTCTCTAAAGACATAAGGGTTTTGTGTTAAGTAAGGTTTTATTTTCATAGTGTGTGTTTCTGAATGGTGGTCAGATGTTACTAGTTACCTGGTAACAGTAGGCATTGCCCATAAGGTAGCAATATTAGTGAAAACTAGGCTCAGTATTTTTGAACTCCTAGCTGGAACTAGAACCATTTGGTCGAGGGAGCTAACATTAATGAAGTTCATGAATCTTTGTGCATACTTATTTGAGGTGGTGTAGGTTTCCCAGTTAATGGAGGGATATTTGAAGTCACCCAAGAGAATAGTGATAGACTCAATAGAGGAGGATGTCAGTTTGCTATGCCTCATGGGCTGCAGGTGGCATGGAGGGGATGCAGTAGTTGGCTGGGTTACAGCATGGAGTTATATTTACTGTGAAAAGGTTATGGAGAAGTTTATGGCCATTGTCATGACTTAAAAGTCTGGAGGTGAGATGGCTTTTTTAGGGGGGTCTATATTAGAAGAACGAAAACTCTAAACCGCAAATGCTCACATGAGCGAAAATGCCAGTGATTGAAGTTGCTATTGTGGGGGGCTGCGCCCCTCTCCGCTAACTATATATTCTAACTCCGAGCTTGCACTACAGTGAGGAAAGGGCAAATATCCCACTCCTCACTGTAACATGACCCCACAATCCCACTTTCGATTCCCAGCATTTTCGCTCATGTGAGCGCTTGCGGTTTAGGATTATCATTCTTCTAATATAGACCTCTTTTTTAGGAATACAATTACACCCACCTCCGATAACACTATCATTGTAGGGGTGCTGACCTGAAACAACATTTCAGTAACTACATAGATTTCTATAAAAGTTAAGAATGCTTATTAGAGGTTGGAGATTAGTATAATCTGGAGTGTTTCTCCCCAGGCCTCTGCTGAAAATGGGCTCTGTCCCAAATGGACTTTCCCGGTAAACAAATGTTAAATAAATAAAAATAAGTTATGGTTAAGGTATTTAACTCACAGACATGAGGTGCAGGATTTGATCCTCACTTTTGGAAGGGAAATTGGATAGGCTTAAAATAGCCCACAAGTGCAGCTACCCTAGTACTTACCCATGAACCAATGAACTTCTTGTTAAGGCTTCTAGCATTGAGCAATACTACCTTTTATATAATTTTGATTTTGATTATATATGTAGGTAATTTGGGAAGATTGACCATGCCTAAAAAAGGTACAGTGGAGGAGGAAAAGGGTCTGGCCAATATATCAAAGCCATGAGAAGAGAGGTGCAGGCCAAAACTAGCAAAGCAGCCAGGGTTGTCGATCATCTTCTCCCAAGCTGATATATATGCATCCCCTTACAATGACACTAAAATCAATATATGAAACCTGCTATCTTTCTTTTTTTTTTTTTTTTTGCATTGTGTTATCATTCTTGGTGATGCAGGACACCACTCAGTACCAGTTTCACACCTATTTCAGATACATATATTCTGAGAGAACAGTCTGTGAGTGCTATCATGCCTCTGTTCATGTGATCCAAAGATGTATCTCTTAAGGCATTCACTTTCTTGTGGACAATGACCATTTCATATGTGTAGTTAGGGTGAAAGTACTTGAGGACGCTATTGACACTGAATATCCTGGTACCTCAGATACTGCTAAATGTCACTCTTTTCTTTGTTAATATAGCTGTGTGATGCACCTATATGCCTGATTATAGAATCACCTATGACTTAGACATGACCAGATATACTTTCTCAGCTTTGTTGCCTTAAGGGCTTCTACCTGTCAGCTGAATGACTCCTTCCTGTAGTTGTGTTTTCTGTAGTGCCTGTATATGTTGTTTGCCTGTTAGTGTGACACTGAGTGTCTTGTACACCAAACCTTCATCTACGAGGCCTTTGTGGTTTAGGAAGAGACTTTCTAAGTACCTCAGAGTAAAAAGTCTTCCTTGTTTTTCTAGGAGATGATGGCTATTGTTGTGTGAGCTGGGTGTCAAAACTGACAACATGCACATTAATGTTTACAGTCTTTGTAGAGCTTAGTAGAGACTTGCACCTCTTACATATGGAATCACTAATAGGAAGGATTGTCATCAAGGATGAGGCAGTTCTTGCATTGCCTCAATGTACACTATACTATGTTGAATTCAGATTGTGCCAATTTTTTTTTCATTATTTTTAGGACTTGGGTGTACACATGCTTCATAGTGTTTATAGTGCTTATATGATGACACTTGTGGGCTCATGCCATCCTGGTAATGAATCTGCAGTATTTTATTTCATTGGTTAATTATTATTATTATTATTATTATTATTATTTCTGCCTTTGGGGAGGGTTGAAGTTTGATTTTACCTTATTGATAGTCATGTCTGCTTAATCTCCTTACAAGAACAAAAAACATGGCAGCTGTCTTGTTTTTATAGCTACAGCTGCCCAGACATATTACGGTGGGTAATGCTGGCTTTACAATGGGTAATGAGTACATTGAATATTAATTACAATTAACTCTATAATTCTCAATGTCATTCAGTGCCAATCCTGCAGTAACCCATCTTTCCTCAGGCCTACCTGCTGCTCCCTGCTCTTTTACATGGTCTCTCTTTATTGACTTCAAAAAGCAGAGGGGATACTGTATTTAGTACCTCTAGGTACTGTATGACTTTAAGATTTACGTTTCTATCTACAATCTTGTAGTCAAGTTTATGACTTATTCCTCATGCAGTCACCAGTGTATTTAAATACCATATTGTGTGTGTGTGTGTGTATATATATATATATATATATATATATATATATATTCCCCAGGTGCTATTGAAATTGTCATTGCCCTGTTTAATTCACCTATGACTGAAATTATGACCCTTTTTTTTCAAACACCTTTATCGAATTATCACTTGTGACATA
Organism: Protopterus annectens; assembly: GCF_019279795.1. NCBI lineage: Eukaryota > Metazoa > Chordata > Ceratodontiformes > Protopteridae > Protopterus > Protopterus annectens. Next base: position 680,572,132 of record NC_056728.1, read on the forward strand.
GACAAATTTATATTCATATAAAAGTAATCAAACTATATTAACATAAACATTATACTTCACATATATTGCTGTATATCATATAAACTAAGTAATATTACATAAATTATTCAATCCCAGCTTTTTTTAAACAAGAAACATCTTCGTTAAACTATCATTTGCAACATAGGCAATCATACATTTATATAAATGAAAACAAACCACAACGACACAATCCTAGTCACAAGCATTTTACATCAGAAACCACACTGACACACTCCCAGTTGCAAACATTATACATCACTTATAATCTTCTCAAACATTACATAGCTCATTGAAGTCCTGCTGCTTTTTAGGCCTCATTCCTTCCTTGTATGTACTGTTCTCACAATTTCCATTCTTTCCTAAGTAGTTTGCTCCTACCCTTTTCCAAAGATAAGCAATGAAAGATTAGCACCTCAAAACAGAAGCTTTAGGGAGTCATCCCACTCTGACATTTACCCGTCCTCTTATATTTAGGCCATATATTTCTCATGGGGTGACACAGTGGAGTTTGTGTTTATAGTGAATAGTCCTGGAATAACCCTAGATGTCAGACTTACATTCTTAACTAAGTATCATTCATTTGTCACATTTGGAGAACATAACACGTGTTCATTGTCTAATTCCACCACTGGACTACACTTACTGATAGAAAGGCACAAAATTTGGGAATCATAAATGCATGCTGACATTATAACTATTACTTACCTGTTACCTGTTGTCTATTTTACTAACCTCTGCCTCACTGATGTGTGCCAGCCCCAGTATATTACCAATATTAGCAATACCCTAACCATCAGCTTAAGCCCTGCCTTTTCTTGTGAAGCAAGCAGTCCTTTCTCACAATGCACTTGAAATTGGTACCTGCAAATTTAGCTGCAGAAGGCAGAGGGCTTTAAGTATCTATGCACTCTTCTTCTCATTTATCCATTTTGCAAGCCTTCTTTCTTTTTTATTTGTGCATATTAAAAACTGTCATCTGTTCGTCCACTCCATCATTCAGAGAGATAATCCTCAAACATTGCTCAAGCTATGCTAGGCTTGAGTAGTAGTCCAGGCACTAAATGAGTTAGAACAGAGGATGTGGAAACTGAGAAGTAAGTGTTGGGCCTTCCGACTCTGGGGTATTGGGCCACAGATTGTCCACTGGGAAGACTATGACCACATTTTCAAGGTAGCATATAGTACCACAAACTAGAGGCTAACATATGTGAAAACATGAGTGTGTCCTATGATACAGCATAATACCCCTGCAGGAAATAAAAAGGCTGGCTGGATCACAGCTTTTAAAATGTAAAGGAAAGGAAAGGAAAGGAGAGGAGAGGAGAGGAAAGGAGAGGAGAGGAGAGGAAAGGAGAGGAAAGGAAAGGAAAGGAAAGGAAGGGAAAGAAACGAATGGAACAGAAAGGAAACGGAAGGGAAGGGAAGGAAATGAAAGGCAAGGAAAGGGAAGGAAAGGAAAGGAGAGGAGAGGAGAGGAAAGGAAAGGAAAGGAAAGGAAAGGAAAGGAGAGGAGAGGAAAGGAAAGGAGAGGAGAGGAGAGGAGAGGAAAGGAAAGGAAAGGAAAGGAAAGGAAGGGAAAGAAACGAATGGAACAGAAAGGAAACGGAAGGGAAGGGAAGGAAATGAAAGGCAAGGAAAGGGAAGGAAAGGAAAGGAAAGAAAAGGGAAGGAAAGGAAAGGAAAGAAAAGGGAAGGAAAGGAAAAATATGTGTCTATGAGGCTGTCAAGCAGAGGGCTTGATTATCAGGTGAAGCTAGGGACCCAGAAAACATTAAAGAAAAAGAACTCTTATCTTTACCTACCACAACAAACAGATAAGTGAAATACAAAAACTTGACATAAAAATGTGATCACAGCAATAAGCATACCTAGTACCCAAAAATAAAATGTCAACTTCAGTTTGTAGCCTAATATGAAACTGCAAAACGTGTCATATTTTGTTAAGAAAGTCTATGCAGTTTTGAATGAGTGTCTCAGACTGAAAAGAAACAATGCATTCCATCAATATTCAGCAAAACACCTATCAAAACATACCTAGCTATGCAAAATGCAGAAGGCAAGTTATTGCTTTTCTAGTTTGTTTATTAAGTAAAGACAAGCAAATTCCCTGATGTCTCTGCTTTTCAAACTATCAATGGGGGTTTGAACAGTTAGTATGCAGAGGTATTTACTTGACTCCATTAAAAAGAATACTTAAAAGGTTTGATGGTGGCTTCTAATTCTGGTGTAGAAAGGTATGTTTTGACAGGTGAAAAGAAACAATAAGCTAGTGTGTGTTTTAATGTAACACAGCAGCACTGTAGAGGAGTAGCATTTCGGAGAAACTGAAGCTATAGCGTGCCATACTATAATAAGCTCATCCAGAAAGATGACCCAGCCTGTCAAAGGCAAACTGGCAGATGTAGCTATTCCACAAAATAGCATAATTCTTATGATTGTAAGCAATGCACAGCCAAACAATAACATATTCTGCCTAGAACACGCTACCATAAACATATTGTGTAATAACAACAGCAATACTCAAAAACATAGTTGTTGACAACCGTGAATGAAAAGTAAAGCAGAGATGGGGCAAGAAAGCACTGCAGACACAGGGCAAGAAAGCACTGCAGACACGGGGCAAGAAAACACTGCAGTAGCATTAGTTAATGTAAGTATATGTAAGAGATATGTACCACCGTTCCACTAAATGCAAAACCAAGACAGTAAAGAAACAGCCATCAATGTACACATCCAAATGCCAGAGTGTAGCTAGAAGCATCCATTTATTACTGATATACTGACACTGGTCAATTCTTCTAGAATTTAAAAAAAAATGTATATGCCCACTCACTGTTATACCAACATCCTCATACTAAATCTGATTCAGTGTTCACCTGTCAGCCTATTATACCAAAATAAAATGGCTATTTCTGTTTGGCAATTTAGGGTAAAGGATTAAAGATATGAGTTGCTAATGAGCTCTGTTCTGCTATCCTGAGTTTGATTGCCTCAACCCCCTCTAGCAAAGAGTACAATCATAAACAAGTCACTTAAACAGGCATTTCTGGAACATTCCTATAATACATTACATTAAAGCAGGTACATCATAACTATACATCAAAGCAGAATGACAAAAAGACAGCATTGGTTATTTAATACCACTGGAGGGATAAATACTGTTTTTTAAGGGATGATCGTGAAGATGCAGATTTTGTCACAGGCAGATAATGTTTATTGTTTTACAGAATGAAAACACCACAACACATGAATGACAATGCTGCTGAGAAACATGACAAAGTCAGCTGTGTGTTCCTGAGCTGCATAAAGACAATGCAGAGTAGTTTACTAGAGTAAGAGAAGGTGGCAATTATAGATTCAAGCTGGCAGTGCAGTAACATATCCTTATGGAACCTTTTTAACTGTGTATTATTTTACCATCTTTAATTAGCAAGCAAAATCAAATTTCATTTGAAAATGTGGCTGATAAGAAGGAGGATGCATTAGAAGGATGAGTTTGAGGCAGACGTAGAAGAATATGAACTGTAGATAGAAGAGTTAGTGTCAAAGCTATGAAATGGTATGCTGGGGAATGAAGTGAGGGGATCTAGAAATCAAGGGCTATATAAAGGAAGCTAGAGAGAGTAATTAAATAGGAAGTTTCCATGCTGAGCAGGTACAGAGCTGTGCATGGGAAAACATCTGTAGACCAAGTCTTCCTAGCTCATGCATTTAGCTAGTAAGCTAAAAGGGTCTCTGAAAAACCTTTGCTCTGTTATATTTCAGAGTGAATTGAGGCATGTATCTCAGATTTGCAATGCTCTAGATACTTTATATGAAAATAACAGACTTCTCAGCCTAAGATACAAATGAGAACCAAGGCTCACAACTCTTAGCCTAAGAAACAAGGATAAGACAGAATTCTTGGTAATGGAGTTTACATGCAAGTAAGAGATAGTTAGACATTTTTGGTACATAGTGAGGTGGCCCTCCTTGTTGATCAAGGTATAATGGCACTCAAGGGGGCCTATAAGAATGATAAAATAGATTTTTTTTTTTAATTCTTTGCAGTATTTCCTTATTGGTGTATTGTAAGGTCTCAGAAAGAAGTGCATACTTTAGCCCAGTTGGGTCTGTATACATTTCTGATGTTAGCTTCAGGAGAATAAAACAATATAATTTTTCATGCCATCATAAGTTTCCCCAAGACTCTATGAATGATGCAGTATTATGACTCATTCATAGAGGTTCATAGTTAGTTACTAGACATGCGGTCCTGAACACCACTGAGGAGTATAGACCAAATTCCCAAATGCCCCAAAGCACTGCCTGGTTAAGTGACTTCCACAGGGTCAAACACTAGGCAAATGAAGGCTAAGGTAATCAAACCCTGTACCACAGAAAGTAGCTTGTGAACATCTCAAAGTCTAGGAGGTACAGAGGTGTCATAGACTAAGTATTCTGCCCCATTTCTCTAGGGTGCAGAGTTCATTCCTGATCTTTGGTTATTATTAGTGTGGTGTTTGCATATTTTCTTTTCAACTGCATGTGTTTTCTCAATACTTCAGTTTCACCCTATTGCTACAAAATATGCTACTCTAAAAGTTCATATGTTTGTTGCATTTATCCTTATCTTGAGGCCCTGGTTGTGCCAAGAAAGAGTCCATAAAGTATCAGTTTTCTTAGCTAGTAAATAAACAAACACACAAACATACATAAATACACAGACAATACACAAATAAATACAGTCAGTATGTTGCAAAGATGATAAAGGATCAAATCAAATTTAAAGTTATTTAAAATAGCTAACCTGTGAAACACATTCAGCACTAGGATTTAAAAAAAAAATAAATGTACCAAGTTTCTTTTTGGTTCTAAACATCACACACCTAAGTATTGTTATCCACAAGTTTCTTTTGAAGATACCAACTCCAAGTATCATCTAGATAATTTTGAAAATGGCTTTCAGTATTTTTAGTGGAAAACCTGTAACAAAGAAAAAGTAAGCTGTCCACATACAAAAGTTGCTTGCATTCATGGGACAGTCTATGTGATGGAGGTCTAGAGTGAAAAGTGAGAAGAATAATGACCCTGAGAGAGAACATCAGGGAACTCCTGAGGTAAGGAAGCCAGAGTTTTAGAAAGTATTTTAGATTCTGTTTACCTTCATGGGACTATAAAAAATACAACTGATTGACCAAACCGCAATAAATCCATGAAGGAAAAGTGCCCAAAGGAGAATACCAAAACCAAATATAAACAGGCACCCAGGAAGGATGACCAGCACTCCACAAAGAAAATAAAGTAAGTTTATTGTTCCAGAGGTACCAAATCACATAAAATCCACAAAGCTGGTCCTATTAACGCTCAGAAAATAACTGTGTTTTCGTCCTAAAGAAGATGTCACCTGAGATTTGGAACAGTACGTTTACTTTATTTTATCTGTTGATTGCTGGCCGTCCTTCTTGGGTGTCTGTTTACAGCTGATTAACCACCTAAAAGGCATGGCCCAGAGATCAACTTTTCCACCTGTGAAATCAGTATGTGGACAATTTATTATTTCAGCGGCCCATTTGAGGTCAACCAAGATGGAACCAATTATGGGATCTGAAGCCACATTGGTTAAAATATGCCTGGACTCTAATAACAGGGCACTAATAGTACTGTATTCTTGTATGACCCTATTTTGCTCTAGTGAGAAGTCTGACTTGATTACATATTCAATAATCTGTTTTCTCAAAGATTTTCCTAAACCATGTAATATTTTGCTCTAGTGAGAAGAAGTCTGACTTGATTACATATTCAGTAATCTGTTTTCTCAAAAATTCTCCTAAATCATGTAATGTAACAGGCTGGATAAAAATTTGAAGAAGTTTTGATAGAGAGAGAGACAGAGAGAGAGAGAGAGAGAGAGAAAGACCATACTTGAAGCAATTGTAATAACATATCTCCACAGAGATATATATATATTTTTTTAATTACATAGAGAAAGTCAGACATACAGGACTTTTAACTAAAGCATTAAAAGTTTTGTACTTTGAAAGTTAATCACTGTTTGCAAAGATCACTCAAAATTGTCTCCTCACAAGCAGCTTACACAGCAGATAATGACCAGGTAAACTACAATGAGGGTATAAATAGGATCAATAATGAGTAGCACCCGAAGAAATGAAAATGCACACTTAAGCACTCGCCTTTTATGGCTGGCCTGTGGACTGCATTGGAGTCTTCCTCATTATTGTATAGCCCTAGAAGAACGACAAGCACCGTGCAGGGATGAGCATGCTAGCTGCATGAACTGTGATCTTACAGTCTGAGCACGGTAATAGGAAATAAGGGCAGGGACATGTAACGGGGTGAAGCAAAACTGGCAACAGTGAAGCAGATAGGTGTGGAGCATTTCAAGGTTAATCGTTGGCTGTTAGGTAGCATATTAGCAGATGCTTGGTGGTCTGAAGTGTTCAAATAATGCTTTATTTAAACTAATGCATTCAAGTAAAAACCAGGAAACTTCCTCAAATGGATATTGCAGGAAGCATGACAGTCAAAGTGGCTATAATAAGAAGGATCTTAGAAATGAAAACTTGTGTTTGTTATTGGTCATGTTAATAAAAAAAAACAAGATCATCACAAGAACTTGCTTATGAAAAGCACATTATGTGCATCATCCAGCCTAGACATAAAAAACAAAATAAACAAACACTAATTTCAAAATGAGCAGTAATTATGCTTACAAAAGACTCATGGCTATTTGCAGTTAGCTATATGGTTCTTCTGAACTTGACTGACTGGGTCAGTGAAATAAAAGGTTTATGCCCAATCAGCTTCACGTAAAAGGGGCATCTTGTCTCCTCAAGCTGCAGCAAGTTTAGTGTTAATTACAATCTAAAGGGGGGTGGAAGGGGATATGAGGAACAACCAACTTCACAACTTCACACACACACAAAGACACACACATATATATAGGGTCTACATTATATATTCAAAGCTTCAAAATTTCAAACCTCATATGTTCGACAACATATGAGCAAAACTTGAAACCTTGAATATATAATAAAAAAGTAAAAAAAAAACTTACCTTAATGCTCTGAGCAGAGGGCAAGCCCCCCTGCACCCCCCCACACACACACACCCCACTTAAATATACCAACTCCAAATCCGCACTTCAGTGCAAAAAAGGGAAATTTTCCCATCTTGCGCATACGGAGCCATTGCCTTTCACCTTCAAACTTTTTAAAGTTTGATCATATGGTATCGACCATATCACATTCGAACTTTGAAATGTTCAGCAATTTAATAGGGACATATATATATATATATATATATATATATATATATATACTCCAACTCCAATATCACCATAACCTGAAGAAAAGTGAATATCCAGAGGAATTGCAATTTTGGGCTTAGCATAGGTTGTGATGATGTGAGGTAGTGACAGCTATGCTGCAGAGTAGGGCAGTATAACTAGTTGGAGTTTTATAAAGAATTTTATGTCGTTGGAATATCAAACTTATTTGTACAGATGCTTTTGTTAAAAATGTATTTGCAAAGTTGCTTGTGTTAAATATGCATCAACAGTGGGTCCTGCTGGACAGAAAAGAAATATACATTTATATCAGACTGTACCATTGTAACTGAAGAAATGTATATATGTTAACAGATGATGCTGGAAGGGAAGGGGTTAAGCTCAGCACAGCTTAGCTTTAAAAAAAATCGCCAGAAATTAAATGATTTGGTTTAGGTCATAAAGATTTTACCTCACATTCATGAATGAAGCCAGAGACACAATGCCTGGGAAAGGCCAGGGCTCTTATTGTCCGTAGTGATGAATTAATTACTACCCGGGGTGCCAGACATTGGCTGGTTAGTCTCTACATGAGTAAAGAAAGGGTTGGAATTGTTTTAGTGTCTCCAGATGCTGAAAGAAGCATAACTAAAAAACCTAGGAGTGTATTGTGACACATCTGTGCTAGATCCTGGTTCAGCCTCTAGTTGTGTGGGGGGGGGGGGGGTTAGCGAGAGAAGTACAGAATCAGATGACCAGATGTGAAGTCTTTCTATAGTCAGCACTGAAATTGTATTGAGATATTAGTGAGAAATGTGATATTTTTGTTATTGGAACTGAAAACAAAGCCACTCATCCACTTCATCTTACCTTGCTTTTAGTTAGAAAATACAGTGAAATTAGTTAAATATTGTTTTTCTGTAGCTGTCTGAATCTTTCCAGCTGTGTTGTTTTTATATTTCCTGTGAATTTAAATTCTTGTGTTTATTGGAAATAGATAAGCAATATTTTCATGTTTTCTGTTTTATTATTTACTATTAAATATATCTATACCTTTCATTGTGGCTGGTCTTTTAGAAAATATTTTAACCATTGAGAGTATTTTATTTTATTTTACATTTGTTGACCAGGCTAGTCCAGCTGGATATATGTCCATTTTCAGTAGAGGCCCGGGGAGATAAGCTCCAAACTTGAACATTAAAGTGAAAAAGAATAGAAAATCTTGATAAATACATAAAGTAACAAGATAGATTCAAACATTATAAATTGTGGCATAGTAGTAACATATAAACATACAGTAGTTAGAGAAAACAACGACAAAAATAAAAAAAAAATGAACATGTGATATACAATGGAGAATACTATCATAATGTACAGAGAGAAAGGATACAGGAAAGTAGGAAGATGGCAGTTATATATGTACACTTTTTTTTTAATAGATAATTAGAAGGAGATGTAAATCAGTGGATGCAAAAAATGAATAGATTTTGGGTTCTAAAGATGAGGGGTTTAGTCAGGGGTCAAGAAAATAAAGTTAGTCAGGATTAGTACAGGGGCAGAGCCATTGTGTTTTAAGGTAGAACCTGAGTAATTGGATTTATTAGGTGACACTGTGGCTCCATGCTCCTGAAAGTCTTGTGGCTTGGCCAAACATTACCATTTGCATAAGTATTAATATTACTAAGAGTAATTGGTACCCTGGTAAGATCCTTAAAGTAGCTGGATGGTAGCAGTAAATCTGCCTTATAGTCTGGGTGGAAGTGGCAGAACTGGTAAATCTGTGCCAGCCTTTTCTAGGTGTGTGGGTGTGTGTGAAAATTAAATCTAAAAGAGTGTGTGTGTCAGCAATTTGGAACAGGAACACAGAGCACTGATTTGTGCAAAGAGAAAGGTGAATTCTTATTTGGGGTCTGGAGAGGAAAATCCCACCCCAGGTCTGGAGTGTGCTCTCTGTGTGCTCTTAAGGGAAATTGGGCTTGGTGCAGCCAGCTGCATCTGAAAATATTGCGGGTATCATTTTTTGTTATAAGTGAACATTCCCTACCATGTCAGTAGTGAAGACTGAAGCTCCTTTGTTACTGACCCAGAAGAGGGACGATACATATTGGTGAGCAGTGGTGCAGATATTAATTGAACTTCTGTTGCCTGTAAGCAGTTGTCACTAAGGTGTGGGTACTGCCAGGTAAACATACAAAGTTGCATTTTTCACAACAGTTTTATTTATTTTTGTTAGTTTAGCTTGGTCAGGGAAAGCAGTCAAAGATGTCAGCAGAGGATTATGGCAAGCTGGTGATGAACCAGTTGGCTAAGGTGTGCAGATCCATAGGACTGGTACATGCCAACCTGATTAAAGAGGAAATGATTTCAGCCTTAGTCACAGCTGCAGCACAGACCAGCAACCAGGAAGACAAGCAGTCTGGAGATAAGGATGTGCAGCCTTCAGAAATAGGACAGTTCACCTTTTCCTCAGAGGATTTAAAAACCCATCTGGAGTTCAAGAGACTTGAACTGGAAGGTCAAACATTTGGAATTAGAATCAGCAGAGAAACTGCAGTAATTGAAGGACAAAGAATATGAGAAACTGTGGCATTTGGAGGCCGAAGAAAATGACAAGCAGCGCCAACATGAGAGGAACATGCTGCCTCTTCAACAGGAAAATGCAGGTAATGGGGAATGGAATAAGTGAATCCCAGAAGCAGTAAAGGTCAGTAAATTTCTTACACAATATAAAGAATGTGATCATTTTAATAGTTTTATTCATATGTTTGAAAGAGTATGTTGACATTATGATGCTGACCAAGGGCTCTGGCTATGGTTCTTAACCCCCTTACTCCATGGTAAAGCTGTAACTGCTGTTTCTAAATTGTCTGATACTGATTGTTTAAATTATGATAATATTAAATAATGTTAATTGGAATGTTTCAAGTTAACACCTGAAGCTTACAGAAAAAAAGTTTTGTAAGCATAGACGCAAGGCAGATGCAAGTGTATGTGATTATATTGCTGACTTTGGCACTTATTTTCATAGGTGGGTGAGTGGGTGTCAGATCACCACTTTTGAAAGGCTAGCAGACCTTTTGGTGAGGGAAAAAGCCCTTAGCACTTTGCCTGAGGACATGAGAATCTGGTTGGTAGACTGGAAGTGTAACTCTGCAGATGACCTGGGGGAAAAAGGGGATCTCTACTTGGCAAGCAGGACATGACTGCATAAGAAGGGGATACTCAGTGCTGCACATGGATATAAGGGAACCCATGGTGGGTGGCCTAAACCACCCCAACAGAGTCCACCAGTAACAGGAGAAGCCACTAGTTCAGGTATATGGCCACGATCAAACACAGACCCCTGACGGAGGGCTAGAGGGTGAAGTAGTACAGCAGTTGGTGGGATACTCAGTGCTGCACATGGATATAAGGGAACCCATGGTGGGTGGCCTAAATCACCCCAACAGAGTCCACCAGTAACAGGAGAAGCCACTAGTTCAGGTATATGGCCACGATCAAGCACAGACCCCTGACAGAGGGCTAGAGGGTGAAGTAGTACAGCAGTTGGTGGTGTCTAGAGCCTGCCTAGAGCCTACTATCTGGCACTTCTAGCCATAGCCCATGACATTCTTTTTGCAGGTCACATGGGCATAAGGCATACCAAGAAGCATATTATGCAGAACTTTTATTGGCTTGAGATTGCAAGGGATGTAACATGTACTGCAGGACCTGTGAGCAGTGCCAAAAAGTAGGCATGGCAGAAGACCAGATGAACACTTCTTTGATGCCTTTGCCTGTGATTGAGGAGCCATTTCAGAGGGTAGCTCAAGATATCATAGGGACTCTGAGTACCCAAAGTTCCACAGGGAAGAAATATATTCCAGTGGTAGTAGATTATGCTACTAGATACCCTGAGGCAGTGGCTTTGTCCTCCATTGTGGCAGAGAAGGTGGCAAATGCTTTGTTAGAGATTTTCAGCAGGGTAGGTTTCCTGAGAGAAATACAGACTGACAGAGGTGGCAATTTCATGTCTGATCTGCCGGCTTGTCTGTGGGAATGCAGTGAGATGAAGCACCTAAAGACCACCCCCTACCACCCCCAGACTAATTATCTTGTGGAGAGGTTAAACTCTACACTAAATACCATGCTAAGGGAATTTTCAGAGCAGTTTAAGAGAGAGAGTGGGACAAATATTTGCCCCATCTGCTGTTTGCATACAAAGAGGTATCCCAGGAATCCACAGGTTTTTCACCCTTTGAGTTACTGTACGGGAATAGGATGAGGGGGCTTTTGGATTTGATTCATGATGAGTGGGAAGGTGAGTGTGAATCCCACAAGGAGTCTGTTGTGACATATGTCCTAAACCGCAGGACAAGGCTTAGGGAACTCATGGGCTTAGCCCAGGAGAACCTGGCAGGAGCCCAACAGCAGAAAAATGTCTGTTATGACTGGAATGCTCAAGCTTAATGGTATGCTGTGGGACAGCAGGTTATGGTGCTCATTACTGTCAGACACAATAAGCTGCAGGCAGCTTGGGAAGAACCCTTCAAAGTGGTAAGGAAGGTCAGTGATGTTAACTACATGGTAGAACTGCTGGGCAAGAGGCAAGGGCACAAACTGTGCCAGGTTAGCATAATGAAGCCTTACTATAATATGGAGGCCTTTGTGCTAAGTATTTGCAGTGAGTGGCAGAATGAGTCTAAGGGGGATTTGGTGACTGATCTTCCTCAGTGATGTTCAAACTGACACCTCAGTGGAAGGGGTAGCAATGTCCCAACAGCTATCCCCTACATAGGTTCATGAAATCCGAGCAGTGTCACAGGAATTTGGGGATATATGTTCACTGGGAAACCTGGATTCACCCACTTACTGCAGCATCATAGTGAGTCAGCAATACCAATGCAGATGGGATCTCAAGACAAGGTGAGGGTTAATGTATTCCTGATAGGCTCCTTTCACTCAAGCAAAGTTTCTCCAGGGCCACTTGAAAAACTAGCTTGAGTCTTTAAAGGGTAGAGAGATGTGATGATGTGAGGTAGTACCAGCTATGCCAGAGAGAGTAGGGCACTGCATGTATAACATATGTCAGCATAACTAGCTAGAGTTTTGTAAAGAATTGTGTCATTTGAATATCAAACTCATTTGTACAGATGCTTGTATTAAAAAAAATGTATTTGCAAAGCTGCTTATCTTAAATATTTATCAACAGTGGGTTCTGCTGGACAGAAAAGAAATATACATTTATATCAGACTGTACTGTTGTAACTGAGGAAATGTAAATATGTTAACAGAGGATGCTGGAAGGGAAGGGGTTAAGCTCAGCTCAGCTTACATTAAGAAAAATAGTCAGAAATTAAATGGCTTGGTTTAGGTCATAAATATTTTATATCATAGGCCTGAATGCAGCCAGAGATGTAATGTCTGGGAAAGGCCTGTACTCTTATTATCCTTAGTGGTGAACAAATTGCTACTCCAGGGTGCCAGAGAATGGCTGGTTAGTCTCTACAGGAGAGATGAAAGGGTTGGAATTGTGTTAGTGTCTCCAGATGCTGGAAGAAGCATTAGCAAAAATCCTCTGTGTGTACTGTGACATATCTGAGCCAGATCCTGGTTCAGCCTCTAGTCATGGGGGTGGTGTGGGAACCACATAATTTGATGACCAGATGTGATGTCATTCTATAGCCAGCACTGAAATTGTATTTAGATATTAGTGAGATATGTGAAAGAAGACACTCAGCACTCTGTTACTGTAACTGAAAACAAAGACACTCACCCACTTCATCTTGCCTTGCTTTTGTAAGTAACTTAACTAGGGAACAGTAATTCTTCAGTTACTTATAAAATATGGTGAGATTCATTAAATATTGTTTTTCTGTACCTCTTTGAATCTTTCCAGCTGTGTTGTTTTTATATTTCCTGTGAACTGAAACCCTGGTGTTTATTGGAAATAGATATTCAGTATTTTCATGCTTTCTATTTTATTATTTATTATTAAATATATCTATACATTTCATTGTCGCTGGTCATTTAGAAAATATTTTAGTCCTAGAGAGCAATTGCATTTATTTGGTGACACTGTGGCTTCATGCTCCTGAAAGTCTTGCCGCTTGGCCAAACATTACTATTTGTGTAATTATTAATTTTACTAAGAGTAATTGGGGGACCCTAGTAACAAATTTTAAGTAGCTGGCTGGTGGCAGTGAATCTGCTTTATAGTCTGGGTGGAGGTGGCAGAGTTGATAAATCTGTGCGAGCCTTTTCTAGGTGTGTGGGTGTGTGTGAAAATCAAAATTCAAAGAGTATGTGTGTCAGCTACTTGAGACAGGGACCAAGAGCACTGATTTCTGCAGAGAAAAAGGTGAAGTCTTATTTGGGGCCTGAAAAGGAAAACCCCACTCCAGGTCTGGAGTGTGTTGTCTGTGTGCTCTTAAGGGAAATTGTGCTTGGTGCAAAGAGCTGCATCTGAAAATACTGTGGGTATCCATTTTTGTTCTAAGTCAACATTCCCCACCAGTGTCAGTGGTGAGGATTAAGGCTCCTTGATTACTGGCCCAGAGGAGGGACGTCACATAGGTAACCCTACATTTTCTGTCTAGTTAACCCACACACACAGAACTATTACTTTTTGAGTTTCAGCTATTACTAGCAGAGATTAGTTAGTTTTATCTTAGAGATTTGGTATGCCCTACTATACCCAAAAACGCATTTAATACATTAGACAGGAAAAACTGCTTCATACTTATCAAATGATATATAGAAATATGTGCACAACTGGATTATATATCTCTTTACCATAAGAAAGCATGGACTTCCTTCAAAATCATTGTGTATATACATTGTCATCTGTGGGAATGCATGGATATCTGCAGACATTCTCAAACCCAAATGTAGTGAAAGTTCTGAATATGACAAAAATAAATATACTTTGACATCTATTCTTTGATTAGTTAAAACATTTCAGAAAGAAGAAGACGCAGAAATTAAGTTAAATATGAATAAGACACAAGTACCAAGTGAAACAGGTAAAAAAGCAAAAGAAAGAATATAAAGATTGTCACTAAAAGAAAGAAGGAGAAAACTGGAAATGCACAAATATAGTGCCAAGTGCAGAATAAGCTAGAATACTGCTGTATAAAGATGAGGTGATGTTCAGGGAAGAGTTAAGGCAGGCTCTGGGTGGCAGTGAAGAGTTACCGAATAGCTGGGTAACTACAGCAGAGCTAGTAAGAGAGATGGCTAAAAAGGTGCTTGGTGTGACATCTGTAAAGAGGAAGGAGGACAAGGAGACCTGGTGGTGGAATGAAGAAGTACAGGAGAGTATACAGAGAAAGAGGTTGGTGAAGAAGAAGTGGGATTGTCAGAAAGATGAAGAAAGCAGACAAGAGTATAAGGAGATGAGGTGCATGGCAAAGAGAGAGGTGGCGAAGGCTAAGGATAAGGCATATGAAGAGTTGTATAAAAGGTTGGACACTAAGGAGGGAGAAAAGGACCTGTACCGATTGGCTAGACAGAGGGACCGAGCTAGTAAAGATGTGCAGCAGGTAAGGGTGATAAAGGATAATGAGGGAAATGTACTCACAAGTGAGGAGAGTGTGTTGAGCAGATGGAAAGAGTACTTTGAGGGGCTGATGAATGAAGAGAATGAGAGGGAGAGAAGGTAGGATGATGTGCGGACAGTGAATCATGACGTGCAGTGGATTAGCAAGGAGGAAGTAAGGATAGCTATGAAGACGATGAAGAACGGAAAGGCTGTTGGTCCAAATGACATACCTGTGGAAGCATGGAGGTGTTTAGGTGAAATGGCAGTGGAGTTTTTAACTAGATTGTTTAATGAAATCTTGGAAAGTGAGAGGATGCCTGAGGAATGGAGAAAAAGTGTTTTGGTACCGATTTTTAAGAATAAGGGTGATGTGCAAAGCTGTAGTAACTACAGAGGGATTAAATTGATCAGTCACAGCATGAAGTTATGGGAAAGAGTAGTGTAAGCTAGGTTAAGAAGGGAGGTGATGATTAGTGATCAGCAGTATGGTTTCATGCCAGGAAAGAGCACTACAGATGCGATGTTTGCTCTGAGAGTGTTGATGGAGAAGTACAGAGAAGGTCAGAAGGAGTTGCATTGTGTCTTTGTGGATTTAGAAAAAGCATATGACAGGGTGCCTAGAGAGGAGTTGTTGTATTGTATGAGGAAGTCGGGAGTGTCAGAAAAGTATGTAAGAGTAGTACAGGATATGTACGAGGGTAGTGTGACAGTGGTGAGGTCTGCAGTGGGAGTGACAGATGCATTTAAGGTGGAGGTGGGATTACATCAAAGATCAGCTCTGAGCCCTTTCTTATTTGCAATGGTGATGGACAGGTTGCCAGACGAGATCAAACAGGAGTCCCCGTGAACTATGATGTTTGCAGATGACATTGTGATCTGTAATGAGAGTAGGGAACAGGTGGAGGAGACCCTGGAGAGGTGGAGATATGCTCTAGAGAGAAGAGGAATGAAGGTCAGCAGGACTAAGACTAAGACAGAATATATGTGTGTGAATGAGAGGGAGCATAGAGGAATGGTGAGAATGCAGGTAGTAGAGGTGGTGAAGGTGGATGAGTTTAAATACTTGGGATCAACATTTCAGAGTAATGGTGAATGTGGAAGAGAGATGAAGAAGAGAGTACAGGCAGGATGGAGTGGGTAGAGAAGAATGTCAGGAGTGATTTGTGACAGATGAGTACCAGTAAGAGTGAAAGGGAAGGTCTACAAGAAGGTAGTGAGACCAGCTATGTTATATGAGTTGGAGACAGTGGCATTGACAAAAAGGCAGGAGTCAGAGCTTGACGTGGCAGAGTTGAAGATGTTAAGATTTGCACTGGGTGTGACAAGGATGGACAGGATTAGGAATAGGTATATTAGAGGGTCAGCCCATGTTGGAAGGTTTGGAGACAAAGCCAGAGAGGCAAGATTACATTGGTTTGGACATGTGCTGAGGAGGGATGCAGAGTATGTTGCGAAAAAAATGCTAAGGATGAAGCTGCCAGGTAACAGGAAAAGAGGAAGGCCTAAGATAAGGTTTATGGATGTGGTGAGAGAGGACATGCAGGTGGTTGGTGTGACAGAGCAAGATGCAGAGGACAGGAAGAAATGGAAACAGTTGATCTACTGTGGCGACCCCTAACGGGAGCAGCCGAAAGAAGAAGAAGAAGACTGCTGGATAAAGATCTAGCACATTCAATGTCCCCAGAAAAGACTCATTCTGTATTTCATATGGGTTAACCTTACTGTTATTATAATAAATATATTTGGAAATTATTGATTATTAGTGCAGCTGCACCCAGTACAGGAGGCATCTGAGCATTTTTCTTCCACTTTATTGCCTGCATATACATCTTGATATATTACAGCTTAATGTCACTTTCTGTTTGTAGGACAGTCCAATCATGAAAGTTGTGTATTTCAATAGTAAAGTCACTATCTGCAAGTCAGATCGAAAGAGCATTACAGTGGTCCAAGTGGGAAGGCCTAAGAACAGAAACCACCACTGCAATATAATGAATCACACCCAGATCATGCAAAAACATGCAAATTTCAAACCTTCCAGAATGGCAATCATAGCACTGAGGAAAAACAGTCTCAACAAAATTGAACTCTGAGGAACACCAAGCATCCATTTAAATTCAGAAACTACTGACTCAGTTCATTAAGAAAAATAAAAGGTAAAACATCTGCATACCATGGAAATCAAACTAGATTTTTCTATGTGCCCTATCAGAATCCAAAGGTTAACGTTATCAGTTACTATTGGATGATTGCATGAGGACATCAGTATATTGTAAAAATATAATCCCTGTAAGATGGTGTCCAGTTTGAAACTGGCTTGGGGTTACCAAAATGTTAACTTTTACCCCGTCAGATAATATAGTAACAAGGAAGGTACACTTCAATTTTGTATTGATCCAGTGCTGTCTCCTCACATATAGATTCATAGATTTTTCATTCATATTTATTTCTCATGGGGTCAAATGTAGAATAAAGTTAATTGAAGAGGACACTAAAACTACAGTGGAGATGTCAGACAGACAGTCTTTAGAAACACCTGTATAAGCTATAGGAATAGTCTGGCCATTGAAATATAATGGTTTGCAAAAAAGTATTACATTTTAAGGAAGATACTGAAAACAGAGTAGAGGATAGGAAGAGCAATGCTGAGAGAATTTATACATCAGCAATGGGCCCAATATATAAACACAGTGTGGCACAATGGGCCCAATATATAAACACAGTCTGTCACAATGGGCCCAATATATAAACACAGTGTGTCACAATGGACCCAATATATAAACACAGTGTGTCACAATGGGCCCTAGTCATAAACACAGTGTGGCACAATGGGCCCAATATATAAACACAGTGTGTCACAATGGGCCCTAGTCATAAACACAGTGTGTCACAATGGGCCCAATATATAAACACAGTGTGTCACAATGGGCCCTAGTCATAAACACAGTGTGTCACCATGGGCCCAATATATAAACACAGTGTGTCACAATGGGCCCAATATATAAACACAGTGTGGCACAATGGGCCCAATATATAAACACAGTGTGGCACAATGGGCCCAATATATAAACACAGTGTGTCACAATGGGCCCAATATATAAACACAGTGTGGCACAATGAGCCCTATTCATAAACACAATGAGTCACTGTGTAAGGACTGTTTAACACAGAGTGGTGTACAATAGCTCTTTGCCTTTCACAAAGCACTGGTGCACAATAAAACAAGATCATATGTGTGGCCTTGCTCTGCTGCATACCAGTCATTCCCCAAGCACCACTCAGATAAATAAATGAACCCTCCTCATGATCATGTACAAGTCACAAGCCCTACTTACACCTACTGCTTTCTATAGTATAAACTGCTGGAGCTCAGTGGTGTACAAACAATCTCCTGTAGCAGTTGTCACTGTAGAGGTCTTCTTTCCCTGCTACTATATTGCTGAGTACTTGTCGAAACCTAAAACCACACCAATGCCTTCATTACACAGAAAGGAATTCCGCACTGCAATGGAATCACCTTACAGTGCAAACACATCTCCTATCACACCCTTCCTTAATCCCCCCACACACACACACACACACACACACACACACACACACACACACACACACACACACACACACACACTGTGATGCTGGTGATCTCCTTGCAACGGCAGCTTACCAGGCACAGAATCCCCTCATTACCATGTGATTTTTTTTTCTTGAATGACTATCATTCTTGCCGGCAGCACACAGCCTCAATAATATTGAAGTACAAAAAAGACTTGGAGACATGTTAAAAAAATCTTTAAAAGGTAAACCCATAATGGAAGACAGTAGGATATACAGTGGGATCTGGAGTGGTATGGTGGTATGTTCATAGTGTTGATCTCAAGCTTTAGTGCCATTCTGAAGTAGTTCTGTAGAATCTATTATCTTCCCTAAGCATAAAGAGATGAATCATAGTCCCAGATTCACCAAATATTCTCTTGTAACATACAGCATATGACAAATTTCTTACAAGTTCATAGGTAGTTACTAGGCTTGCTGTCCTGGGGACCACGTAGGAGCCTAGCCCAAATTCTCAGTTGTCTCAAAACACTATCTTCTTAAGTGATTGGCCGAAGGTCACACAATAAGGAAATGAGGGCTGAGGGAATCAAACTCTGTACTACACAAACTACAATTCACTTACTGCCTTAACCCTCTACACCACATGGTGCACTCCCTGACTGGCTAGTTTTATATCAGTGGTAACAGTGACAACAGGCTGTGAGAATGCTGTAACAATACCCAGCATATTAGTATCTCTTGGGTTCATGTCACTATTAATAGTGTACATTGGACTCCTCATACTAGATGCAGCTGCGGTACATGGTAATTGTTAACTGTTCTGTTCGGTAAATGACATTCTGAGGGGATATCATTTGGTAAATGACAACCTACAAGCAGGCATTTACTAAGTTTCTTTCAGTGAGTGTGGTTATTAAACCCATACTAACTCACCATATTAGCATTAGAAGCAAAAGCAGAAATGCACCAAGGCATAACTCAGTCAGGTGTTTTTACCAATAACCAGTATTCCCCACATGCACACACACACACACATACTTATGTGTGTATATCCCCCTGTCTGCAGCAGTCATATAGTGGTGTTCACTCTACACAGATAGTTCTTTACAACTCAGAAGAAACTTACAGTTTTAAGAGTTGCATGTGAAAAGCAGAAATAAATTGTGCACTGATCCACAAAGTACACAATTGTGTGTTATGTGCTCCTGTGCACGGATAATAAAGGCTAGCAGCATCTATTATATTGCCATTCTGAACTGTGATTAAGTCAACAAATCATGAACCAGGATAGTGGCATACCTAACACAGCACACATGGTAATTGTACACCTCTGTACTCCATGTTCATGAATAGCAGGGACATTTATCACTGCCATTATGCCTAATGCATGTTATTATGTAGGATAAAAGGTAACAGCCTAAGCAAATAGGATATTCTAACATTGTATAAGGGATTTTGGAGGTTCAAAGGAGGACAGTTCCTTTTAACAAAGTACAAGTAATTACTGCAGATATTATGGAGTGTTGCATCTCATTCTAGTTACCATGCTTGAAAAAAAGGATTTAAAAGTTTAAAACTGCAGGCAACATCAGAAAAATGCAAAGCTTATACTCTGAGCAAATGTTTTGTTATGCTAGTACCATTATAATACTGAAGATATCATGAATATGATGTTAATGTCTGGACTTCAAGATCTTTAAGAGAAGTTTAAGATATAAATAAGATTTCTGGGAAGGACTCTGGGAAAATAGTAACATTTTGATGGTGTAGGTTTAGGCCGATGTAAGGAAGTTTGGCTTTAAGAGATACTAGTGGGATCATTGAATAAGAAGATTGGCTGTACATCATGATACAGTTTCCCTGGATGCAAGGTGAATTGTGAGTAAGGGACATGGGTGTTGTTTGGGTTCTAGTGGCAGGGTCATATGGAATTTGTGGATTAGTGGTCATTTTCTGCTGGTGCTGTTTGCTCACCAGTTCTCAGTGCTTGTCTTTTACATGATACGCTTTGAAGGCTCCTTCTCTCAAGACAAATAAATGCTGACTTACTACCTGTTGCTGTTGTGGTCTTGTAGAATGCTGTGCCTGGAAACTGCTTCTGTTTTGATAATGACTCGGACAAAAGGAGCATGTCCCTTCTGCTGTTATGCTGGTACTATTTCTTCACAGACTCTGTATGCTGCCTGCCTCTAGGAATGCTCTTTGTATGATGTGAAACCAAAACTTTTCATACCAGATTTTGGGAAACTGTAAAGAAATGTGTATGTGTTCATTTTGTTGGAACCCGGACACTCGTCATGTTACCACCTTTGCAGCTCTCCATCTCTAGGGCTACTGCAGTGTTGCCATTCTTTTCTGATTTGATGCAACATTCAAACGTGTTTCTTTCATACAGCAGTTATCTGTGCCACTGCTGGCCATATGGCTCAGTTTAACTGTCTGTGCTTGGACTCTGTTATTTTGTTTGGTGTTTGCATTCAGTGCACCATACTTGTGTCAGCTCACAAATTATATTTGTCCAGTAAATATAACAATATCAGTCCTAATTACAATTTCTAATGATTAAAGAAGCTGGATGAGTCATAACATAGATACATATCCAGCTACTAAGTAAAACATTATTCATATTGTATCCTCTGGTTATTTTGCAAAGATAAATAGCGGTGAACATAAGAGCCATTTATGAGTCATCTGTAAAAGATGGCTATGTTTATCCTTTCCTACATCCTTAGCAACTTCCATGCCTTTGGGAATGACAGGCTAAGCAATTTTTTATGTGTTGGCATCCTACTGTGTCTCTCTAACAAGCATAAGGGTATAGTTAACCTTATTTATACTCACTTAGTGATGCTGCTTGTCTTGTGGTCAAATGACTTGCTGGGAAATACATGCATACGCACGCAGATGCAGTTGCACACATGCACACACACACACACACACACACACACACACACACACACACACGCACGCGCGCACACACACACACACACACACACACACACACACACACACACACACACACACACACACACACACACACACAGTTTTCAATACCATCATTAAACATTCATTTGCTCAATGAAAGGCTAAATGCATTTTTTTATAACAAGTGTTCTAATAACTGGATGTTCATTACTTTGAATTATACTGTTGTTGAAAAAGGTAACAGTGCTGGTGTGTGTGTGTGTGTGTGTGTGTGTGTGTGTGTGTGTGTGTGTGTGTGTGCGCGCATGCACAAGAGTGTATGGGGGTTAGGGTTATGGTAAGGGTTAGGTAAGGAGGATAGGACATTGTGTATTTTTGAGTATATATGGGTTAGGGATAGGCTAAAGTTTAGGTAAGGGGAAAGCTTCAGAATGTGTGCTTGATAATGTATGCAAATTAGGGTTAAGGTAAGAGTTAAGTTAGAAAACAGATCTAGTGTGGTCATACCTGGCCTTAGGCATAGGCCAATTAGGCGGCCACCTAGGGTGCCACTCTAGCAGGGGCACTTTTCCAGTATTTATTTGTTTAATTTGTTTGTAGTAAAGAAATGGTTTCTTTAAAATGTGTAGAATGAATACATGAAGAAATAAAGAGTAAGACAAACTGTGAGAAAAATGAAGAAAAAGGTAATCAGGGTGGTGAAGGTAGACGAGGATGGGAGCATCAGGTTGTGTGTGTGTGTGTGTGTGTGTGTGTGTGTGTGTGTGTGTGTGTGTGTCTGTGTGTGTGTGTGTGTGTGTGTGTGTGTGTGTGTGTGTGTGTGTGTGTGTGTGTGTGTGTGTGTGTGTGCATGGAGGCCACTGTGGAGCCCTTTTGCCTAGGGTACCAGTAGGTCAAAGGCCGGCCCTGAATGTGGTAAGTGTGTGTGTATAAGACTGTCTTGCATGACTGCAGTGTTACAGAAAGTTTTTTTTGGGGGGGAGGGTAAAATACAGGGTTAGGGTTAAGGGCAGAAGAAGGGGGCTGGCTAACAAAATATGAGATTCATTTGGAAGCTATCAGCATAGCATTAATATTTTACACCTCAATCTTGCTTGACCTCCTTTAGTGGCAACATTTACGCTGCAAAGAAAAAACGAGGCTGAGATCCAGCTCTGAAGGATCCTACAGAGCACATGCATGCTAAATTAATTAAGATACTGAGACTGACTTGACAGCTAAGATGCAAATAAGTCATGTGCAGGAGAAATAAAGCCACTGGGGGGTCTGAATATGTATGGTCAAGGTGTCAAGCAAAATGGTTTCAAAAGTCACTTAACACATCAGAGAGAACCTAAGTAAAATATAACCACTCGTCTCCCTTACCATAAGGAGATCACTATCAAAACTTATTACAGCTGCTTCAGTAATGTGTATTAAGGTAAAACTGGCCTGACAAACACTTAAGAAGACAAGGAATGTTAAAGGAAAATTCCATACCCCAATTGTTGTTAACCTTGTCCCAGAATTATTTCTTCTCTCTATAACATCACCCAAAAGGTACTCCAAGCTCAGAAAATCTTCAGCACTTTTCATTTTTTTTTTCATTTTCACTTGTTTCTCTCTGTCAGTTGTAACAAATGTCTCAGCATTTTGTCTATTCAAATCTCTGATTTTTCTCAAAGTAATTTGCCTCAATCTGCATGACTGCAGTAAAGATTGTTTGTTGGTTGCTGCTCACAATTTTGCATCCAGAGATTATTTTGAGGGTGACAAAGAAGAGGTGGAAATGGCTAAAGTGAAACTGCTTCTCAGATAAGAGTTAGTTATTGGAGAAATCTCTATGTGAAGCCCAGGGATAAGATGTAGTTCAACATGGTGTAAACAAATCAGCAAATACTCTAAATTTTGGCTGCAGAAATGTGGGCCCAGATTCTAGAAAGCCTAAGTTTTGCACTAAGAATATGTATGGGATGTGTAATTGTGCACCAATGAGTGTGCTGTTCAATATTCATTAAGCAGCTGTACACATTGTGTCTGACTACAAAAGAAGGGTAAGTGGCAGAATATGCTAATGGAGGAATAATTAGGTGAATTACATACTAATAAAGCAATTCAACATGGCAGAGCAATTCAGGAATGTATAAAACCCACACATACACACCATGCTGCCTTTTGGACTCATTTCCAATACTCTTTGGAACACAACCTCAAGCAAACTTAGGAAAAAATGTTTGGGATTGCGGTTGCTATCATCAGCCTGTATGTGCATCAGGTTCATAGGTTCATAGGTGTGTACTAGGCTAATGGCCCTGGAACCTATATAACCTAGCCCAAGAAGATTCCCTGGCATCAGGCCTCCCAAAGTTAGTACAAAGTGGTGGTGCTGCTGCTGCTGCCAAACCTTGATCTCATAAGAGAAGACTGTCCAGACAGTACTTGACATATTATGGTTCTGAAAATTAAAGCTTTTTATTATTTATTATTATTTACTATTTATTATTTCTAGATATTCTTCATGAGACATGGCAGGGGAAGGTGAGGGTGGTGCTGCACTAGAATTGTTTTTGTGTTTGTGTTATTAAACTTGCTGCTTTTTGGCCATATTTGGTGTCAAAGGAAGAAAGGAAGCTCAGGCTCCTTGAAGTGCTCTTTGCAAAGTGCGACAGTCTTCAGCTTTAGTAGGTGGACTATACCACATCTCTGTACAAGGCTGTGTCAAGGTTGTCACCAGTACAACTGATTCCACACACTAGTGAACAATGTTGTCAACCATCACAGTGACATGAAGAGGAGTAAGCAGAACCTCCTAAGCTGAAGGTTCATAGGTTCATAGGTTCATAGGTTCATAGATTAGTACTAGGCTAACTGTCCTTGTGAGCCATTTTAAGCCTAGCCAGTTATCCCTTGTGAGACTCAAACCCTGCACTTTGTGTTTGTAAGGCAATCATCTTAACCATTAGGCCACCCTCCCAACCCCATAGGCAGATGGAATTTGGAACTGCTAACACCCTGGAATTGCTTAAGCATAGTGACCCATCACCAACTAATCCGATACCATGGATTGATCAGACTATACACTTTTTCATTAAGCTTCTTATTTTTCTGTTTTCTATTTGTACAGTTGCTTAAGACATAGTTAGATACAGGGAGACACAGCAGGGATGACTGACATGTTTCAGAAAGGTACAGGATAAGTATGTCTTAGAAATACATCTGTACTTTAGTTAATATTACCAAATTTCATGGTATCAATCCATAGGAGCTTGAGACACACACAACTGAGTGGGCATACCTTACCTATCAAGCATACATGCCTGCTTCTATAGCTTTTGATCATTGCATTAGATAATATGTAAAACAACTTAACTGTATGTGTGTTCATTTCCAAGCATCAACAATTAGCTTTTGGTACAGAATATTATACAAAATGTATTTTTTCAATCACTAAATAACTTTCCATTTTTGTAAATGAATGTCTTTACTTGTAAGGCATATATTATATATGCCATAGTCACCTAACTGTTTGCCTAGAGTGGATAACAGCACCGAGACTGGAATATTTTATGATATGCTTATGACTTCACGTCATATCTGGACGTGCCAAAGTTTAACATATGCATGTGTCAATTTAGTTATAATCTGAAATATTACACTTTTTTCTTTCCCCAGTCCTACATCTGTCATTATTCACTTATTTTTTTCTGTGTGGTAAAATTGCTGCTGCAACACAAATGACTATCAGCATGGGGAGCTAGACTGACCACTGGAGATCATACTGCCTTACCTCCACAGGTGGTGGCAGCAGCAGTACCACCACAGGCATCACAGGCACATAGCACATCTGGGTCTCAGCACATCAGCATTGGCTCCACAACTCCTGTAATACCTACTCTAACTGCATCAGGTAGCTCTACCCCAGGGGCTGGTACAATTGTATCCACTACAAGTAAGTAGGATGTTGCAGTTGTAACTATTGCTACGAAGTGTGCTACACACAAACTGTCTTGCTTCATAATGTATTCATAGTCCCTTCCAGTGTCTGTGTTTTAGCACCTGATATTTGCCTTCCTTTGGAAAGTGATCTGCTAATGATCATGTCTATAGATTGTTGTTACAGACTCGTAAGTATATGAATCCAGTATCAGGTCTAAAATAGTGACCTTTATCATTTGTCATGATATTTTACCCAGTTAAATTGCGGATAGATATATTATCCCACCAGCAGTTCACTGCATAGTCCCTTATGTGGTTCAAAATCACCCCAAACCTGCTCATACATTACCAGAAATAAATGCAAGACATTTGGTCAAATGAAGAATGTGTGGGGCAACAAGTATTCATCCCCAGGCACATTGTAAAAGTATTGCTGCTATACACACAGAATGTGGTAGGATTAATTCTTTAGTATTGCCATGCACCTTATGAAGTATTTGGAGTGATACATAGTTGTATGTTATCATATGGTGACTGTAGTACTCAGAGATGTAATACACATGTACACAAATGCATAAGGAATAGTTCACCATGGTTTCAATGTGTGGATACTCACCACATATGAGAACATTCTAAGCATGCACCTGTATTGTCCATATAATGAATACTTTGCTCCAATGATCCTGACATGTGTGTAAATGATGCCACAAAAAACATTAACATGACACACATATGTTCTGTCAAACCTGTGTATATGTCTATAGTCCTTATTTGCATGAAGCTTGGCATGGAGAAGCATAGGACCCTGTTAATTTCCATTTTACTCTCAAAAGCTCAGCAAGGAAATTATGCATGCACCAATACTTTGCCATCACTCGCACAAATGATCTTTTTAGCATTATGCTTCAGGAAGTGATTTGACTAAATAAGAAATTTACTGTTTGTGGCTTATATTACTTGTGCATATTTTATTGGCTTCTTGAACTCAATATATAATGATTTAACTGTATTTTTTCTATAATGATGTAATGCATTCAAATATGCTCTATCTTACAGTTGTAGTACAACTTCTATGGTGCATGCAGCCCATGCAGTATCTTGTAGCCTGTGTACTTATATAGATAGATGTTCAAAACCTGCAATGACTAAGTGGTATGACTCCAGTGCTAAGGATGGCAGGCATCCACCACAGCTATAATTCTTACAATTACATTGGGATAGAGCTCCTCCACTGTCTTACTCCCCTTTAGCCCAGACAACTGCTTTATACTACAATGATGATTTCTTGGCTTCATATATGTTCTGTCTCACAGCTGTGGAAAGATTATGTCTCTGGCACATGCAGTTAATAGAAATTTCTGTAGACTGTGGACTTACATAGACAGTTGTTCAAATGCAAGGAAAACATAATGTGAGAGTGGTGACACAAAACGCTGACAAATCCAACATTGCACAAATATTTCTAACCCTTTTCTGTCTAACATAGGCCTTTCAATTCATTGAAAATGTCATGCTATTCAAATATATGTTCTGTGATCTTTGCAGTGATCATTCTCCTGTGGCATGTACAGTTAATACTGATATCTATAGCATGCGTAGCCAAATAAGCATTAGTTCAAATCTAGTAATACGCATGTGCAAAACGATATTGATGGAGAAGAGTGGCTTACTCAGCAAACAGTGATATGGCTAAATCACACTTGTTTGAACAGTAGTGATCCTTGACAATAATTTGTACTGCTAACATGACCATCAAAATCCTGTCTTAGTTCACACCTCGAAGTTTGTTCTTTTGGACACCTGTCCATTACTATCTCCTGTGGGCAAACACAATTGATACACATCTCTGTAGAGTGTGAAGCATGATAGGCAGGGGTTTGATCCTGGGCAGGTATGCTAATAGATAACTGTGACAGGCAGGATTGGCTTAGCTAAAGAATGGTGATATTGCACAGTAGGAAGTGTGCCTTTATTTAGATGTCAGACTCTATATTAGGGAAGCCAGAAATATTCTGAAAGGACACTGATATAACCCCTATAAGTGTGTTATTCATGAAACAACAGAAATATGCTTCTTTCTATGGCTTCAGTTGTTGATAACACCATTCTCTCTGACGACTGACTTCAGGCATGCATGTCTGACAATACTCACAAGCATTATTTATTTCACAAAGCATAATGATCTGTATTCCATGATGTAATGTAAACATTTACATATACTTTTTATTATTATGTTCACAGTATAATGTTTTAAAGGAAACAATGTTTTATTCATCATTTTTTGCTATGTGACATGCTGCACATTTGTCACAGAGTCTGAGTGGACCGGTATTATGATACTTTTTTGTGTTTTTATGGTGGGAAGTTGATGTTACTTCAGTCATTGCTGTACTTCCTTATGAGCATGCCCAATAAAATGATGGAGTAGATGAACATCACTGACCATCAACATCAGCCCCCCCTTTCCCATTTTTTCTACATGGGGTCAGGGTATCGTGTTAATGTCACCATCTCTCTTAATTCAGTGCCACACTCCTGCCTTCTTCAACACTCATGCCTGACTGTCGGAGATCTTCTTTCACACAATCCATCCACCTCTTTGCTTCCTCTTACCTTCTTGCTGTCTGTCCCAAATCTTCTTCACCAGATTGTCTTTTGCTTTTCTGCACATGTCCAAACCACCGTAATCTGTTCTCTTTGATCTTTTTCTGCAATTGGAGCTACTTTGTCTTCTACTCTTATGTCCTTATTTCTTCTTCTGTCCCACAGTGTGCATCCTACCCCCCTTCCAAGACACTTCTATCATCTCTAGCTTCTTCAACTGTTCTGCCTTTACTGCCCAGGTTTCTGTACCATACAGTAGTATTGGTCACACCACTGTCTTGTGCACCATACTTTTCAGCTTCTTTGGCATTCTTCTGTCATAAACTACACCTGACATTCTAAGCCAGTTGGCTGCAGGAGATGCACACCACTGACCATAAAGTGTATTACCTAATCAAAGTTATAAGAACGTGCTTGTCATTTGTTTTTCTTTGTAAATAAGTTATAGAATTAGTCTCATGGAGGTTGGCTTTGCCAATATCCATGCAATGAAATTATTGATCTATACACATAGGATAGCAACATTTGTTACAAGCCAGTGAACACTTGCTGTATGTGAAATATAAATGTTCAACACTTCACTTACTAATACACATTAATGCTTCACTTGGTTGTGATACTGTACTGTCATACAAGTATTACAAATGCATTCAACAAGGCTCACTTCAAGGCTAAATGTAATGTACAACACTATGCCATACTGTTTTTACATGTGTACTTTGATGGATTTTTGTATTTCAATGGGCATTGTGTGGCAGTTGCAGCAGGAAGGATAGACATTAAGATGATTGAATGCACTCACACAAAGGCATCATACTCAAATAAATGCAACATGACAGTTGAGACATTCCTTCTGTGTAGCTGATGTCATTATACAAAACTGTTGGCATGTAAGTTTGTTTGGCCTTAGTCTTATATGGTTTACTCATCAATCTGTGCTATTTGTATCACATATACTTACATCCTACACATAGTGATATACTGTCAGGCCTACACACCCAACCCAGCTGTCAAGGGACTGCGTACACATGAGTTTTGCCTTGATTTATGTGCATGTGAGCATGTCACATGACCATGCCCCTCATTTTGCAAATAACATACAAATGTGCAAATAACATACATCTCACTTCTGTTATACTTTGACAACTGTAAGTATGGATAACAGAACAGTAGTCTGTTGATATGCTGATCAAAGTCACCATTCTGTATTTGCTTATGTCCAGGATTGCAGTACATACATACATAATCAGCATGTATGAACAGACACATTTTCTACCATTTACAACATGAAGGTTGCTGCCACAAATGCTTTTTCCTGATTTAATGCTATTATTGGAATGATTTCACATGTCTGTGATTCTCCATAGTATACAGCTGTGTACAATGTCTGTGATTCTCCATAGTATACAGCTGTGTACAATGGCTGTGATTCTCCATAGTCTACAGCTGTGTACAATGTCTTGTGATTCTCCATAGTCTACAGCTGTGTACAATGTCTGTCATCATCCATAGTATACAGCTGTGCACAATGTCTGTGATTCTCCATAGTATACAGCTGTGTACAAGGTTTGTGATTCTCCATAGTATACAGCTGTGTACAATGTCTGTGATTCTCCATAGTCTACAGCTGTGTACAATGTCTGTGATTCTCCATAGTCTACAGCTGTGTACAATGTCTGTGATCATCCATAGTATACAGCTGTGCACAATGTCTGTGATTCTCTATAGTATACAGCTGTGTACAATGTCTGTAATTCTCCATAGTATACAGCTGTGTACAATATCTGTTCTTCTCCATAGTATACAGCTGTGTACAATGTCTGTGATTCTCCATAGTATACAGCTGTGTACAATGTCTGTGATTCTCCATAGTATACAGCTGTGTACAATGTCTGTGATTCTCCATAGTATACAGCTGTGTACAATGTCTGTGATTCTCCATAGTATACAGCTGTGTACAATGTCTGTGATTCTCCATAGTATACAGCTGTGTACAATGTATGTGATTCTCCATAGTATACAGCTGTGTACAATGTCTGTGATTCTCCATAGTATACAGCTGTGTACAATGTCTGTGATTTTCCATAGTATACAGCTGTGTACAATGTCTGTGATTCTCCATAGTATACAGCTGTGTACAATGTATGTGATTCTCCATAGTATACAGCTGTGTACAATGTCTGTGATTCTCCATAGTATACAGCTATATACAATGTATGTGATTCTGCATAGTATACAGCTGTGTACAATGTCTGTGATTCTCCATAGTATACAGCTGTGTACAATGTCTGTGATTCTCCATAGTATACAGCTATATACAATGTATGTGATTCTCCATAGTATACAGCTGTGTACAATGTCTGTGATTCCCCATAGTATACAGCATTATACAATGTCTGTGATTCTCCATAGTCTACAGCTGTGTACAATGTCTGTGATCATCCATAGTATGCAGCTGTGCACAATGTCTGTGATTCTCCATAGTATACAGCTGTGTACAATGTCTGTAATTCTCCATAGTATACAGCTGTGTACAATGTCTGTTCTTCTCCATAGTATACAGCTGTGTACAATGTCTATGATTCTCCATAGTATACAGCTGTGTACAATGTCTGTGATTCTCCATAGTATACAGCTGTGTACAATGTCTGTGATTCTCCATAGTATACAGCTGTGTACAATGTCTGTGATTCTCCATAGTATACAGCTGTGTACAATGTCTGTGATTCTCCATAGTATACAGCTGTGTACAATATCTGTGATTCTCCATAGTCTACAGCTGTGTATAATGTCTGTGAATCTCCATAGTCTACAGCTGTGTACAATGTCTGTGATTCTCCATAGTCTACAGCTGTGTACAATGTCTGTGATTCTCCATAGTATACAGCTATATACAATGTCTGTGATTCTCCATAGTATACAGCTGTGTACAATGTCTGTAATTCTCCATAGTATACAGCTGTGTATACAATGTCTTTTCTTCTCCATAGTATACAGCTGTGTGCAATGTCTGTGATTCTCCATAGTATACAGCTGTGTACAATGTCTGTGATTCTCCATAGTCTACAGCTGTGTACAATGTCTGTGATTCTCCATAGTATACAGCTGTGTACAATGTCTGTGATTCTCCATAGTATACAGCTGTGTACAATGTATGTGATTCTCCATAGTATACAGCTGTGTACAATGTCTGTGATTCTCCATAGTATACAGCTATATACAATGTCTGTGATTCTCCACAGTATACAGCTGTGTACAATGTCATTACAACTTCATTATTGTTTTCTTCATACACATCAGATAATGACAGGGTTGCAATTCTTTAAACAATATACATGTTGTAACATCAATCATGTATATGTAAATTATTTCCTTTGATTACTCTCACAGGATACATAACAGTGGAAGTCTAGGTCCATACATCTGCACCACAGGTATAGATAGGCATACTGTGAGTAGTATGTCTCAGGAAACATATAGTGGAAACAGTACACCATTTATCTAACAGTCTAAACTGTTGTATAATGTACATTCCTATACAACACAGGCTTTTCTAAGAGAATTTTAATGATAACATAGCATTTGCATGGTTACAAGTGCCAGCAGCTGACAATAGCTGTCCTTTTCTGAAGTGCATACAGCAGCAGTTTGAGAGCTGACTCCATTTTTTAAATTTTAAGTTGGTAGTGGGGACAGCGGCATACTGTTTGTTATAATGTGAAGACATCCAACAAGTAAAATAAATAACTAGTAAAATAAAAAAACACTGGTAATACCAAGGTAAAACCACCATGACTTTATTTAACTATGAACATTTAACTGACTAAGTGCTTTCACCCAGAGTCTGAAGATGCCGTGCATGGGTGAAAGCGCTTAGTTAAACGTTCATAGTTAAATAAAGTCATGATGGTTTTACCTTGGTATTACTAGTGTTTTTTTTTTTTTATTTTACTAGTTTGTTATAATGTACCTTTCTGGATAAACAGCTGATGTGCACTGCTTGCACTGTCTAAAATATCCCCAGTGCATCTGCTTTCCTTGATATCTGGGTTATCTCATATCTCTATCGTGCCTCTCATCCTCTTAGTGCAAACCTCTGGCCAAAGCCTGATGGGGTTGACAAATGCCCCAAAACATTGACAGCTTGTAAATATTGCTCTTATAAACTTAGAAAGTTGGTAGAATAAAGGATTTGTCTTACCATGTATTTTTCTGAAGGATATGAAGTCTGAAACACAAATGTATACCATATTTAGTGACTTTAATCCTCAGATCATCCCTGTGATTTGCCAGAAAATCATAAATTTTGTGAGGAACAGATCAAAAATATGAGGCAAAAACCTGGACATTCTGCAAAATTTGTACAGTTGAGAGGTATGATTTACTCCACTTTAACATCATTTTACATGTATCACATTTACTCCCTTTATTACTCTGTAACTGTGTCCCTCCCACGTTCTTTTAACATTTCCTTTTATTATGTAAATGTGTCCCTAAAGCTATGGCAAATGTTGCAGGTGTGTTAGGAAGAAAGATTTAACTGGGAATATGCTTTTTTATTTTTATTATTTATTTATTTTGAGAGTACTAAGTTGTCAGTTTTTTATAATTCCCTACAGAGGACTCTGTCAGCAATGTTAAGAGAGAAAATGGCTGTAATGAAGGAAACAATTATTTTAGTGGGGAGTCAGAAGATCTGAAATGCCTAGAAATAAGAAAGCCGTATTTAGTTAATTTCGTTGGCTGCCAGAAAAGCAATTACTAGAAAATGGAAATCAAGCTGTGAACCAATTATATTTGAAGTACTGAGTTTTGTAAAATAAGTAAAGGAACTGGAAGAGGAATGTTTAGAAAAGGGAAGGAGCATACCTCTCAACCTCTTAGTACAAGAAATCTGGACAAAACCTAAAATAATGGAGGGACAAAGGCCCAAAAATAAAGACAAATTTTAAATATTGTTCTTATGAAATCTTAGGTAGTTGCTTGCATAACAGGTTTGTGTTAGCATGCATTTTCTGAAGGAAACAACGTCCTAAACTCAAATGTCTGTCATTATTTAGTGACTTAAATCCTCTGTGATTTGCCAGAATACCATAATTTTATGGGTAACAGACCTAAATTATGAAGTGAAAATCCAGGCTGTTGAGAGCTATGGCAAGGAGCAAATTGCATAGAAATTATTGTAATATGTAGGAACAGTACTTGCAGAATAATGTCCATGAAGAGGAGTGAGATTCAAGGGAAGGCAGGAATTTAGCAATGTATGTAATGATGGACAGTTGTTATAAAGAAAGAAAACATATGTAATGTATAATATATATGAATGGAAACATAAATAAGGCTTGTTTTCTGTCCTATTAATGCATGTTTGCCTATGTTTAAGTGATAATTTATTAAAAGTGTTTAAAAAATCCTGACAACAGTGTTTGCCTTCATATGCAAATTGTTGCTTAAAACTAAATTTCCATGCCTTTGCTAACAGGATTTTTTAATTAGCAGTAAGCTGAAGTGGTTGCATGGCATGGGAAACAATTTATTAATTTGTCACATGAAATTCTGCTTTAGATGAGGCTTCGGTTTACTTAAATGTAATAAACCAGCAATATAACAATATAAGGGAATGATATAACACAAAAACACATTTGCTCTTAAACAAAAAAAAAAAAACTAAATATGACAAATTTCAGAAATGAAAGCTATGCATGTTTTGTTCCAATTCTATAAGAAAGTGTTACATGATGAGGGCTAAGATCCCTTGAACAGACAAAGGCAGTACATTTCTGTGGCTATGAAATTCAGGATTAGACACATTTACATTCCCTCTGTAGTCAGTAGAATGGTCACACAGACAAACCAATTAGTAAAGCCTACAAGAAAAACCTAGCCAAGCTAGAGTTTTCACTGTGTGATACCTTAAACCTCCTGTAATAGAGGCTCATGGGATATATGCAAATGAACCCTTAAGGACATCAAGTGTTGGCTATAGAATATGGCTTCTAAATGTCCATGACTTTTTACTTTTTCTTTTTAAGTCTTAGAAGGTTTAAGGTATCACTTTCCAGACTAAGAGATCATACAGTTATTTTCCAGACTGCATGAGTCAAGAGGTTTCTTGATGACAATATTCATAAGGCATAACTTATCAGACAAATCCTTGTCAAAAAAGTCCTTTGCAGTTTCAAAAAACAACTACTGCTGGAAGCGAAATGTACCCCTTTCTGCAGATATAATGACAGTCCTTTTACAGGTTCACTGACCAATTTAAAGCTAAAATATGTCATCATGACCAAACAATCGAGTCATTTAAAGTTACTGTTAACCCAGTACAAATCTACTTTTCCATCTGCCTCATATATGTGTCTACAAGAAGGATGCAAAAGCATTGAAACTGTCTACATCTAGAACATACAAGTTTCCCCTTAAGAAACAGTAAGGATTTCCAGAAATGTATCTTTTGGGTGGACAGTGTCAGAGAAATTTTTAACAGTTTCTGGTATAATTAATGTTTTACTGATGCCATGATATATAATATTTAGTGTCATGTTGGAAGTTGAAGGACAGGTGACATGTAGCTTTGTAGTATAAATATTTTTCCCCTCCCAAACACTTGCATTTGATATCTGCCCGTACCACCATTTAAACCATTTTTTTCCACTCAGTGTTCTTATTGCTGGGACAGAGGCCTACCAAATTCTATTGTGACCCTGCAGGTAGGCCATTACTCTACAGGGATAGAACAACCTTGCAATCTGCTAATTCTAAGACTGCCAGATGCCCTCTTTCCTTATCTGGTCATGTAAATGTATTGCCAAATCCTGCTGTAACACTGCAGTGGGTCATTCTCTTTCAAGGAAGACATGATATTATGCTCATCTACATCTAAGACTGCTTTTAAAATCAGCACACTTCAGGAGGCAGGCATCATATGCATGGCAAGGATAGGGATTTTTGAGATGCAGAGGTTAGGGTCCCTAACTGGATAGAACAAGCATGAGGTCACATGCACCACTTCCCTTGATGCTATCTTGATTATGCCTCTACTGTGCTACCATCACAATAACAGCCTGCTGGTAACTAGGGGAAACATGCCCCAGCCTCCACCAGAGCATACCCTGGTTGCCAGCAGAAATTTCAAACTCTCCCCCTGTGATGGGCAAGCTAAGTCAATCATTCTCACCCCCTCCCCAGTTCCACCAGCACAAGAGATATAAATCAAAGGTTCCATCACTCTAGGCTATTGAGCTGGAGCTTACAATACACTGTTGATTGATTGGAAGCCTCTGCCATTTTCATGACTCCATATGTAGTCTGGTAGCAGTCTTCAATTTCCCTGTAGTGAGCTACTTAAAGCCAAAGCTAAGTTAGTGTGTAAAGAGTTCAAATCAGGCCAAAAAGAGTAGAATTATTAACTGACTGAGCATGCATTCCTCGTTAATGTTATTTGACAAAACACGTTTCTGTAATATTGTTATTTGACTCTATGTCTTGTTATTAATTAATGGTATTTTATTTTAAGTATATCTTTCCCAGTGGCTCATATAATGGCCAAAATGGGTTTTCTAGAATGGCTACCTTCTCATTTAAATGCAAACTGGCAAAATAACCAAAATGAATCCAACTAATAAAAACAAAAAAACGGTGGTTAACAAGGAAACAAGATGCAAATTCAAACAGTAATTTTATTAAAGAAGAGTGCTTTCATCCACTTATTATGTGAGCTTCATCAGATACAAGCTATCGAGATCAAAAACATTTAAATAGCCCACATTTACCCACTACATGTTAATCAAGCATTTCGTTGGCTGACAACCAAACCATTACACCTCCTACTTCCGATGAACATTCCTACCAAATTGGAACATACTTCTAAAAAATGCTGCTCCAATGATACCATCCGAGCGGCCCAGACTAGTTGGCCTTTTACTACTGATTTCTTCTGATTGTATGGGTGGGAACCTGACAAATTTAATAAGGTGTTAAAATAGGTTTTCTTTCTAAATATTCTTGAAATGTATCTATTATTTTTTTCTGTCCTTTTCCAGCAATACATCCAAGTAAGCTATTTTTTCTAAGTTTGCTTCATAAGTAAAGGACAAAAAATCAGTTGCCTTGTTAATACATTGCATAAAAGCATTAATATTTTCCATACTACCCTTCCATATGATGCAAATATTATCCAGGTAGTGCACATACATCACAATCTTAGCCATTAATAAATTATTTTTCAGTACATAATTCCATTCCCAATGGGCCATAGCTATATTGGCAAAAATAGCCCCACAAGGTAACCCCATTGCCACACCTGTTCCAGTTTGTTAGGAATGTTTATCAGAAGAGGGTACCCACCCTAGCTGTTGAAGGAACTGGTTAATGAGGTGAATGGGAAAAAAAAACTGAGTCATTTTAGTCCCATCCTTAAGAGTAAATTTCCTATTAACCTTGAGAACAATTTAATGAATAATGATTATAGCAAAATGTTGGGCATTAACAAGGCTAATGGAGAGTAACATTGATAATTTGATGAATTTTATAACCATCTATGATGGTAACCCTAATATACCAATGGGAATCCTCTCCAAAAACTGGAAGCTTATAGAAGATGATAAACCTAATATAGTGTTCCAGTGGGGAAATAATTTTAAGAATATTCTTGAAAATACTTGTAAAACTGAAAAGGTAACAAATCCTGGAATAAGGAAATGTTTTTGTCCATACTGAAAACTCATTAAAACGGGAAGTGGATTTAATGTAGGGGACTCCAAGTATAAAATAAGGGGCAAATATAATTGCAATTCTGAGGGAGTTGTATATTTAGTGTCATGTCAGTCATGCCCAAGTTTCTACGTGGAGAAAACCGAATGCAAATTGAAGGAGCAGATTTATGAACATGAATATTGTATTAAAAATCAAAAGTTAAAAAAACACCTTGACAAAACACACACATTTATATATATATATATATATATATATATATATATATATATATATATAATAATGAGCAACACCATTTTAAATATATGGCCATAGAGAAAGTTATAGTAGGAAATAGAGGGGGAACCCTGGACACTTTTTCTGGAGAAAAAAATAATTGATATGGCAACTTCAGCTAAAGGCTTGTAGCTGGCCCAGATTAAATGAATATCGTTCCATTAACAGCCTGTTGAAAATAAAAGCACTAAGCAGATGAACTTTTTAAATGTTATTAGCAATTGTGAATATTTATTTTTATTTTTATC
The DNA here is from genome assembly GCF_019279795.1 of Protopterus annectens. Taxonomy (NCBI): domain Eukaryota; kingdom Metazoa; phylum Chordata; order Ceratodontiformes; family Protopteridae; genus Protopterus; species Protopterus annectens. The sequence goes on from NC_056728.1 coordinate 680,609,177, forward strand.
TATCCCCGGGATTCATGAACCTTGCGCCAGGCGCCCGCATAGCGTTGGCGTTATAACGCCAAATATGGCTGCTGAGCGATTCAGGTATGAATGAATTCCACGTGCACTACCGGCGTGCGCCGGACTGTCTCCGCCCCGGCGTAGGTATGCAAAACACACTGTGTGCGGTTTATGAATGCAATGTCCAG